>NC_140593.1:86625888-86893388 GCF_964204655.1 Triturus cristatus | reverse complement strand
GCCCCGGAGAAGGAGCCTCGGAGCATCTGGCAGCCGTCATCGGACTGCAAGGGCGACTTGGTCCGACTGGCTCAGGCCATCTGGGCGCTGGGTCGTTCCGGGCCATCTGGTCGCCTGGCTGCGTGACCAGATGGCCCTGAGAGCTGGGTGATCAGATGGTCCTGTGGGCTGGGCGACCAGATGGCCCTGCGGGCCAGGTGACCAGATGGCTCTGTGGGCTGGGTGACCAGATGGCCGGCCTACTGTCCAGCGGGGCTGACTCCAACTTTTGTCCTTACCCAGGGTACTGTAAGCCCCCACTAAGTGGGTGCTTGATAGTTGAGGAAAACGGGCTCCCCAGTGTGGACGGCGGGGAGAGGATGTGGCCTGGGCTTAACCCTCCTTGGTTCCTGCCCCCGGGCTCCGGGAAGGTGAAATGCACACCTGTCCGATTCAGCACCCTGACGCCCAAGGGTCTGAGTGTGGGGGGTGACAGTCACTAGCCAGGGCAGGGTAGCTGCAGAGCGGAGAGGACTGCCTAGCGCCTTGATGTCTCTGGGGAAAGATGCGGCAGGAGGCCAGGCCTGCATGAAAGGGGGGCCAAGCCAGAGCTGGAGAACCTGGAGAGCTTGAAGAAGCCCTGAGCAGGGGACGCCTTGGCCCGGTCAGGGATGACAGAGTCTTGTGGATTTCCTGCGCCGCCTAGGGGGGTCCACCAGGGCCCGGGGAGGCTCTCCCCAGCCTGGCTGGGTTTGGTAGCAGGCACCGGGCCCAGGACTTGAGCTCTGTCTGGCAGGCCCTGGGGTGCAGGATTTCCCCCGTTCTGCAAGCCAGCCGAGGGTCCAGGTACTGGGGATGGGGGTCCATCGGGGCCCGGGGAGGCTCTCCCTGGCCTGGCAGGGTTCAGAAGCTGGGACTGGGCCCGGGGCTTGAGCTCCATCCGGCAGGCCCTGGGGTGCGGGAGTCGCCCTGTCCTGCAAGCCAGCCGAGGGTCCAGGTGCTGGGGAAGGAGGGTCCATCTGGCACCCTGGGAGGCTCTCCCCAGCCTAGCTAGGGTTTGGAAGTTGGGACCGGGCCTGGGGCTTGAGCTCCATCTGGCAGACCCTGGAGTTCAGCAGCCCCCCGTCCTGCAAGCCAGCCGAGAGTCCACGCACTGGGGACGGGGGGGCCCGGGGAGGCTATCCCTGTACTGGCTAGGGTTCATAAGCTGGGATCGGGCCCAGTGTTTGAGCTCCGTCTGGCGGGCCCCGGGGTGCGGGAGCCTCCCATCCTGCAAACCAGCGTAGGGTTCGTGCGCTAGGGATGGGGGCCATCGGGGCCCAGGGAGGCTCTCCCCGGCCTTGCCTAGGGTTCGGAAGCTGGGACTGGGACCAGGCCCAGGGCTTGAGCTCTGTCCGGTGGGCCCTGGGTGCGGGAGCCCCCCGCCCTGTATGCCAACCGAGGGTCCGGGCGCTGGGAACAGTGGGTCCATCGAGGCCCGGGGAGGCTCTTCTCGGCCTGTCCTAGGGTTCAGAAGCTTGGTCCAGGCCCGCGGCTTGAGCTCGGTCCGGTGGGCCCTGGGGTGCTGGAGCCCCACGGTCCCTATACTCCGCGTCCTCAGTGGAGCACAGAGAAGGCAAATCTCTGCACACTCCACTGGCAGAGCAGAGTTCTCTGCACGCCCCTAAAATGTTCAAGGAACGTGGATGTGGAGTTAGGAGTAGTAAATCTACACTGCCCTATACGCACTTACCTTTTGATATTTGGCCCTCGATATTCTGTCATCGATATTAGTACGCCATGATATTGTTGGTGTTGATATTCAGTAGTACAATCATTAAAATATATCTTGGATGAAAATGGGTTTGTGCTCTTGGCTGGAGAGACCAACACAGGCTGGGAAAGCTTCTCAACCCATGTTACTCAGAATAAGTGTTGGCCATTGACCCACACCAGGATACACTCCCGGGTGATAGTGTGCTCTACAAATCTGCAAAACATAATATAACATAACATGACATAACACATAAAATAACTGGATACCGAATAAGATCTGAGGGTGCTCAATAGAGAGAGGTTTGGTGAAGTCTTTTCAGGTGTATTAGGAAAGTTGCAAGGCCATCATTAAAGGATTATTCTTGAAAGCGACACCATCTCAGTCGAGCATGAGTTAAGGGGGAGTATTAATTAATATAGGAAATAATTGTAAGAGATACTTGAGAAGATGGTTAGAGTGGATGTAATATCGGTAGCCAAGTCCGCCGAATAGATTTGAAGAGAGGTGGTCGGTTGTGATTGTTTATGAGCCAAAAGCCTTCAATGCTTGGTTGTAGACATCCAACCATTGCCTAAGATCAATGAAATTATTTCTATCCTACATATGGCTCTTCCGCTTTATACTTGAAACCTGCACAAATCAGGTGGAGTTGGCTCCTGAAGCAAACTACTTATTACCTACATAACATCATTGGGATTGTCGTGTTTAAAACGAATGCCGCTTGGGCTGGCTTCAGCAGCCTCTGCAGTACAGAGGGCCATGGACAGTATCTTCAAGGATTTTGATTCATCATTGAACATCTTGCAGGATGATGTGATGATGTTCTAATTTGTTTTAAAAACAACGAAAATCATTTTGAAATTTGAAAGGAGGTGTTTTCCAGGTTGCTTAATAATGGGTTCACTTTGAGTTTTGAGGAGTGTTCTGTATTGCAAGACAAGTAAACTATTTAGGACATTCTATTTCGAAAGAGAGAATAGTGCCCAAAGCTGACGTGATAGAAGCCACTAGGCGAGCCCTTGCCCGAGATACCAGGGAGAAACTCCTCTCATTTGCTGGATTATGAGAATAATACAGTAGATCTGCTATGAAGTCTGCTGAAATAATGTAACCTCTTAGGCTGTTATTGTACGATTCACAAACTTGTCAACAACAACGAAAAGCTTTTGAAGCTCTAAAAACATCAGTATCCACTGCAATTACTTTTAAGCCTTTACATTATGTTAAAACATGGGCAATCACTGTGGACGCTAGTATGTACAGAGTACGGACAAGGGGCGGTACTCTCCCAATGCCCTCATAGCTCAAAGTGGAATGTACCCTTTTTATTAATTGAATTCTCAATATCATTGAATGCAAGTAGGCAGTGATCAAGAGAGAACTTATTGCTTGCATCTGAGCTATTGATCACCTCCAGTACTATGTGTGGGTAAATTAATTTATTCTTAGATCTGACTACAAGCCACTAATTAATATCCCATCACCGCAAGAGAGAAAAATCTATAGCCAAGATCGGATGGTATTGGTCCAAGTTACAAGAGTACATGTTTGAGATAAATTTGATAATTGGCAAAAAGAATGTAATTGATGACTATCTCTCACGTCTTCCATTATAACCATCCTTCAGTGTTAGCAATGATGATTGTGAAAGTGATGAACTATCCACTTCATAAGAATGAGTAAATCATTCTTTCTGGGGGTTCAGACAGGGAATGGGAGGCTGTGGAAGTATGAGACTTACAAAATGATCACATATTATCTTACTGAAGGTTGTCTATTGCCAAAATGGTAGTTTGAAGTCGCATTACCATGTAGCAACAGAACTAGTGTTTAAAGATCACTCACTTTTGAGAAATGGAAAGTATATAATTTGTGAAGGAATTAGGCAAGAAATGCTTGGGCATGGGCACAAGGGTCACATTGGAATGTCAGCTCTCAAGAACCTAATTAAATCTCACTTTTGAGCTGGCTTGAAATTTGAAGGGGATAAGAGGTTAAGAGATAGAGAGATCTGTGCTGATACAGCTAAATCTGCAAAAAATGTACATACATTTGACTCCTGTCAGATGTCCCACTTTTAGCTGGCAAAAATCACCTTTGACATGTCAATCCAATTAAAGTTTTGCTTATTCAACTTAAGTATGCCTTTGTCTTCGTTGTCCACCCCTCACACTGCCATGTTCACAAAGATACACTTACATGTGTTTGTAAGTTTATTCTTTTCAGTATTCATAAAACTGCCATTTAATAGTAACTTTAAGACTGTGGAGACTCCAAGATCAGGGCGGAGAACTCCACACATAAAAAGATAGGCCACACATAGTTATGCTGTCAAGCCAGATAAAACAACCCAAACAAACAAAGTTGACATTTGTGGTGGCTATTTTACTACCCTTCTAAGCATCTGATTTAATAACAATGGCAATTGACCAAAGCAATATACAAGGAAAGTTTTCTTATTAACAAGTATGAGAACATCATAACGATACGAACAGAACATGCCACAATTTGTATGAGACAGATATGCCTGGTAGGACTTATTTAGGTCTCAGTGACAGACAGCTTAAGATGTCTGTTTGCCAAACCAATGGCTTTCACTAAACATAGACGGCTTTGGGTCAGCACATTGCTTATGATTAGATGGCTTTGTTAAGACCCCTATCCTCTTTCTTATTCAATGGCTTTCTTCCTTGCTCATGTATATATCACCACCAAGAGAATTTTGGTCTCACAGTGCTTGGATTGGTTGACTTTTATCCTTCCAATATGGTCTTTAATTGAAGTGAGGAAACTGCTTTTATGTAAGCACTGGAATGGAGTGTAGTTTTTGCTCTCTCTCCCTTGTGCTGCCACCCCTTCCACTTCTTCTACTCCCCTGACTCTCCACATTCCTTCCTCAGCCA
The DNA here is from genome assembly GCF_964204655.1 of Triturus cristatus. Taxonomy (NCBI): domain Eukaryota; kingdom Metazoa; phylum Chordata; class Amphibia; order Caudata; family Salamandridae; genus Triturus; species Triturus cristatus. Next base: position 86,888,750 of record NC_140593.1, on the reverse strand, counting down.
CACTCCTGCCTTCTCATTTTTCTTTTCTTTATTAGAAAACCCATTCGAAAATTGACATCAGTCACATCACGTGTGTGTGTGTGTGTCTGTGTGTGAGTCTTCATGCATGCACATGCAAGCGATTGCAAAAGATTTCAGCAAAACCCAATAGCTCTGCATTTTAGAGTATCAACCTGATATAGGGTCACTCAGTAAATAACGTTTCCCCATTCCTTCATCTATGAGCTTCAAATAAGATGCAAATGGATTTTCCATTAAAGAAAATCTAAATTTCTGAAATATGTCTCCATTTCTCAAGGTGGAGATGAGAGGCTCAGTTTCGAATCAATTTACATTGCATCAGCTTCTGGCTCTACCTTAAACCTGTTGAGGCAGCACTTTGTGTGTGGCAATAGTAGGCTGTGTGCTGGGAAATATCCCAGTCTGAGTTCTCAGTCATTTTAAATTGCAATTAGTGAGATTTCGACACACCTCTGGAAGCACGTCTGCAAATCTTGGAAAACACTTAGCAGCCAGAGGGAAAGGATGAGCAAATTGTGGTGCTGTGGTTGATGACATTCTGGTTTTCAAGTGTCTATATATATATATGGGTTTGCAGTGCTATTTTTAATTCCTGTAAATATTCGCCAGTCCTTCCCTGCACATTATGTTTGTGAAAACTACTGCTGTAATACACTAGTGATACAATGGTCTAATGCTTGAAGCCAGGTCATGAACCAGCCAATGCAGATCCCACTTCCACTGATTTGGGCAACATTTTGTTATCTGACTGATGTACAAATCAGGAGCAACCCAAAATGTTGATTTGCAGGAAGGTGCAAAACCTCCTGCCTAATGAGTATTAATTAGCCAGTAGTCATTCCACAACCCGCTGCAAAATCCAGAAATCCTGAAAACACAATTATGGATTTCTGTGAAGGACAGACCGCACGGTGCATTGACAAATGTGCAGTGGAAAAAATAACATCTGGAATAACAGTCAGATTTTATGTAACAGATATATACACATACATACAAACATATATACATTCATACATACATATTAATTGCATAGTAGCGATTGCCACGGTGCAGACAAGGTGAGGTTGTCACTGTGCATTCATAGTGAGGTCACAGTTTCCATAAGAACAGCACTTTTTCGTTTTGTTCATAAATTTTGCACAAATTGAAGAATCTTCACAAAACATTTTAAACCGAAAGTTGATCCACGTCAGCTCATTCCTAGGACGTTTTTATGTAGATTGTCAAGTGGGTGCGAAGAAAAAAGGGGTGACCCAAAACGTTGATTTCCCATGTTAATTCTCAAAGGAAACTTCTGTCGTAGCTGCAGAAAAAACAGCTGTACAGAATTACACCAAATGTAGACAAAGTTAACACTTTACTCAGAAAAAGTATGTGATGTTTCTGGTCGTAAAGCCAATCAGCTGTTTTCGACTGTTTTGGGTTTTCAAGAGGGGCTTGGTTGGTCATGAAGGGCTAAAAGGTTAGGTATATCTGGACTATTGGAGTCCACTTTAAAAGGAACAGACCCATCCTGATTATTTAGTCACAACCTGAACAATATTTTCTGGCAGCCATTACAGGACATAGGGACATAGTCCATACGTTCCGTCAGTCAGTCAAAATCCTTTATTTCTAAGAAATGAATTCTTATAGAAATATTACATAGACTTCATTTAACATATATAATTACGTACATCATAAAATCATAAAACACTTAATCTTAATTAATCCAGCAACACATGATGTCAGTCTGGAAGTAAGCATACATTATAACATTTTAAACGCCTTTAAATTAGAACAGATTCAATCACAGGTCACAATATTAAGTCAAACCAATTGAAAACATTTAAGGTATCATAGAAACCCAAGACGTATGATTCATTTGAGGAAGGAAAACATTCTAAAATGAAAAGGTGCAGAGCCATACTCAACCATAGGTTCTAAAAATGAATTAAAAAATATGAGGGGGGAAGGATGAGTACACCCGGACCACAAGGGGTTAAGGGAGCCCCACCCTTGAGTGGCTAGCCACAACATGGACAAAATGTTGTGGCAGCCATGTGGATATGGTCCTCATTGATATACATTAGGTAAACACATGTTTTTGAGGGTCACAAAAAGGAGCACATATAAAGGGTGATAACAGATTTTACTCACAATACAAGTTATTTGTTAAAGATGTTATACTCATTGTAGGAATTCAGGTGGGTTCTCCCGGTGATTTTACAGAGTGAAAAACTATGACTGTCTGCTGGGATTTGCTGAAACTTGTCTGAGAGAAAAACTTTCTCTCATGATCTTCTCATAGAGGTTATGGAAGGTTATGTTATGTTATATTAAGGAACTGTTAAAGAGCAAGTGTTACCCGGGGGTGTCCTGGCGCGAGTTACTTCTCCTTTAAGCAGAGATGGAAGAGAGAGGTTTATTTATCAAAGAGTGAAGAACCAGAACCTTTTGGACCTGGCGGCTCAGGGTACGCCCTCTGTCTCCGGGGTTCACCTGCTTCGTTACACAGAGACACGGGACACTCTGTCGGCGTTAGAAGATTGGATTTATTTAGCTGCAGCTAGTACAGTTATCCTAGAAGTACACTAAGTAGGTTCCCAGGAGACTGCCACTTCACTCTGTGGCGCATCAAATTAAATACTATACAATACATAATTATTAACAAAACACACGCCCCAAGCAAAGAAGAAAAGAGCCAATAGGGTAAGTGGAAAACAAAGCGGAACCAGTAAGAAAGGTTCGAAAATAGAAAGATCGGATGACTCAAAGAGACCTCTCCCCCCAACTGTGTTTGTCATCCCACCCCCGAACTAATTTATTAACAGATTACAACTGACTTGCAGGTGGTGAGATACGTTTGTGTGTATTGGAAGACAGTCATGACACAAGAGAATGCTAGCAGGAGACAGTGAAGGCCAGTCGATAAGATATGATCGGGAAAGAATAGTGTGAGCCTACAGATAGTTGAAACAGGGATTAGAAAAGCCAGACAAGGATTAGTGTACTCGGCTAGTCCAAACACCAGCTTCGCAAACAAGGCCGAGGACGTATTTTGACACCAAGCTACGGGGAAAGCAGAATAGACTTCGTTCGCCGTGCTGCCTGAGTGATGGCAACACAAAATGGCGGCGGGTTACAAAATGGCGGGTCTATTCGATCGTGATCGAAAATCGAAGTTCCTCAGACCCTCCTTTTGCCAGAACTCAGGCAAGATAGACTCACGTTAATCTGAGTCCACATCAATAGCCATGAGATCATCTAGCTGTTGTTGTAGCATCATCCTTATGTTTTCTGTCACCTGAGGTTTGGGTTTTGGGATGCATATAGTAGCACAAAGATCACAGATAGCGGGACCACAGTGCATACAAAGGCAACAGGAAAATATAGTAGTCAAAATTATTCAAAGGAATGTCAATGCTTTCCAACCCCATTTGGACAATAGTCCCCAAAACCATTCCGTTAAAGACCAATCTCCTTCGTCCTGATGAATAGACTCGGAGATTATGTGCAACTTGGAGATAGCTTGGTATACTGTCGGAGCGTCATTAGGAATGAAAATACAACAGCTTGACCCGATCAGTTTACACACTCCACCACGATCGGCAAGAATGAAGTCTAAGGCAACTCGATTTTGCAGGGTCATATGACGATCCGCCTGTAGTTCCGCCGTGATATTACTCAAGGCTCCTACAGTGATGTCTATTGTAGTTTCTACGACACGGACCAATTGCCTTATATTTCTGCTGTTGGCCATTGGACCCCAGAAGGGAAGAAAACCTTTAAGGAAATCTCCTCCTTCTTGTCCTGCGGTGTCTTTCGAGTCAATAATTCCTCGGCTGAGACGGGTTCGGTGATAATTGGCAGAGGCAGTGTAAGTAGGAGGAAGAAGGAAAGCTATGTAGCAGGTACCAGAGAAACCCGTTGGTAACCAAGTATAAGCTCTATCATAACAAATGAAATAGGTGCCTTGAGACGGCACTAGAGGAGGTGAGTTCAGAGAGGAATAAATGTACGTGTAGGAACAGTTACTCTTTGGTGCAGTGTCAGAAGAGCGATCGTTTATTTTTAGACAGAAGTTACCTTGATGCGGTATAGTCCAGATTGGTGAGGATTTCTCCTTTCCCATTTTATTATTGAGACTCGACATGTATTGGGTGACGTTCCAATTGGTGTATGCTTTCCTTTCGTCGATGGAAATCTTGCTATTCTCCATGATTTTAGCCATAACTACCATACCCTTAATCAAAGAACTATGACTAAAATCTGGATAATTAATTTGTGAAGCAACAGATCGTCTGAATTTACTTTGATATGCATTAGAGAAAATAACGAAGAATGCCCAAGCAGAACCCTCATAGGAAGAAGGAAGAACTAGATATGGTATTCCTTTCTCAGTAGTATGCGGCATAAGATCACATACCCAACAATCAGTTGTGTTAACCACTAATTGATGTTGGTGTAATAGTTGGACAAAAGAATTGTTATAATACTCAGTTCTTCGGACAAGTTCATGTGAAGGAAAAGTATGAAAGAGGTGTGGAGAGATAGTAGAAGAAGGCAAAGAGGAAGAAGGGGAGGTGTTTCTTGGCTGCAATACATAAACTATCCAACCAATAATCGCCAAAGCAATACATAATGATATAAAAACACATAGAGTTATACTAAAACGACTGTACATTATTTTACAAGATGGTTTTTTCATTTCATCTCTTCTCTCTTTATTACTGGGTGTAGTTTCCATTTTCACTAGTGGATGCTCACGGCAATCTTCCTCAATCACTGAAGTCACGATGCTCTACCGTCCTATGACACTGAAAATCCTGCAGACCTATTGTCACTACTCAGGTCGTGACCTAGACTCCTACCGTGACCCTGCAACCGAAACAGAATACTACACAAGGGAGAAGAAAGTTCAATTGTTCTTTGGTCTGGGCCTGAGGTTGTAGTGCTCCTTCCCCAGAACACTCTGATCTCGAAACAATGTTCATGGTTCAGTCGTATTCAAGCGACGATGCGATGGAATTGCTTCTTGCAAAATGTCGTCGTCCTCTTTCTCAGACAATGTCCCATTCAGGTGTGCATCGCTAAAGGGTACAAATCGTGGAACTGTTTCGCCTTCACAGTCACCAACCTCTCTACGAACCCACTGATCAAAAGGCAAGGGCAAAGGTACTTTCTTGCAATGCACACCGTGAATCCAATTTTTATTTCCTTCAACTTTCACTGCTGTCCTTGTCACTAGCAATACCATACGGGGCTCCCGCCATCTGGGTTCCAAGTTCTTTTTCTTCTGAAAATTTCGGGTGCAGACCCAGTCGCCTGGTCGGATGGAATGACCTGGATCTGTGGAAGCCTCCGGCAGAGCACTCTGAACCTGTCGATGAAGGACATGCAATTTAGTTGTAAGGTCATGCAGATAATCAATCAACATTGGGTAGGGCAAATCTGAGAACTTTTTAGGACGAGGTATTCCCCATACGTTGGCCGGACAGCCAAACACCACTTCGTAAGGGCTAAGTCCCAGACGAGAGTGTACTGCAGTTCTGGTGGATAGCAGAGCTAACGGCAAAGCGTCAGGCCAATTAAGTCCCGTACTTGCTTGAATCTTCGCTAATTTCAATTTCAAGGTTCCATTATAACATTCTACTAAACCCACTGACTGTGGATGATTTGCCGCGTGGAACTTTTGCTTGATTCCAAGACCTGCACAAACTTTCTGCATGACTTGGCCAACAAATTCGCTCCCGTTGTCACTCCAGACAATGCGCGGCAAACCAAACCTGGGAAAGAACTCTTTTAGTAGGATTTTAGCTGTGGATAAAGCTGTGTTATCTTTCAAAGGGTATGCTTCGATCCACCTCGAAAAGGCACATACTACCACCAGAATATATTTGAGGTTGTTGCATCGATCCATGTGAATGTAATCGATTTGCAACACTTCAAATGGGTATGTCGGAGGAGCAAAGTGACCTGCTGGAGTGGGGGTTCCCTTTCCTGGATTGTACATCAGACAAACAATACAATGCTTTACTATGTTGTCTGCACATTTCAGGATATTTTCGTTTTGCCAAACTGGGGCAAAAAGTTTACAAATGCCTTTTGCACTAAGGTGAGCTGGACCATGAGCCATAGTAACCACTGGGAGTACATAAGCATCCGGTAACAACCAACGTTGATGTTCGGATAATTCTATCCAACAACCCATTTCATCTAACATTCCCGTACTTTCTCTCCACTTGCTCAACTCTCTTTCTGTAGCCTCTTTCTGAATCGTTTTCACGCTTTCCACTGTATTCTCACACATTCCTCTCTCTCTGACCCAATTCGCAGGACCTGCCATATACATTCGACTCGTTGAATCTCTCGCTGTTTTCTTTGCTGTTTCATCAGCAAATGCATTCCCTCGTCGAACATCATCCGTAATCTTCTTGTGTGCACTACACTTCACTATCGCTATTTGGATGGGTAAAGCAAGTGACTCAAGGAGATCAGTCACTAACTGGCCATGCTGTATCTTAGTGCCATGTGAAGTTAAGAAACCCCTCTCCCTCCAGAGACGCCCAAAATTGAATGCGACACCAAAGGCATATTGACTGTCAGTGTACACGTTCACTCTTTTTCCTTTTGATAATACACAAGCTCTCGTCAGTGCTATCAACTCTGCTGCTTGCGCTGAATTGTGTCTAACACGTGCAGTTTCCACAATCGTATGTAAGGTAGTTACAGCATAGGCTGAAACCGTATCTCCATTAGGCATCTTAAAACAAGAACCATCTACCCATAGAGTCCCATCTGGATTCTCTAACGGTGTGTCTCTCAGGTCAATTCTTCCTTTTGTCTCTTCCTCAGTACGGAAGAAACAATCATTCTGGTCCTCAACACTCTCCTCATTACTCTCCTCATTTGGAAGGGGCAACAAAGTAGCTGGATTCAGAGTATTGCATTGTTTGATGTGTACGTGACTAGCCAAAAGCGTCAGCTCGTAACCAGTTAAACGTGCACTCGTGAGATGCTGTGTCTTCGTTCTGTTTAGCAAAGTATCTACTGCATGCGGCACCATGACAATGCACAATTTTGTTTACTTCTCGCAGATCAATCACAAACCGGTACACAGGAGGCTGAGAAGGATCAGTACGTTTAAGAACAGGAAGAATAGGACTATTGCATGTGTTACCTCTCGTTTCTTCAACCACATCCTTCCGAATAAGATCATGAATAATTTCTAAAATCGATTTTTCACCTTCAGCAGAGATTCTATATTGTGGGATACGTGGTAATTCAACATTAGGCTTGAGAGTGACAACATAAGGCGATATCTCAAGACAACCCACATCGTTCTGACCCGTGGCCCAAAGTGCTGTCGGAAGAGAAAGCAACTCGGGAGGAAACTGATCTCTGGACAGATACATTGGGGAGATCAACTTCTGACCTAGAGTAAGATGTACGCCTGAAGGAGAACAATATATTGTAGTGTGCATTCTTTTCAATAGGTCTAGACCCAACAGATTCTCACCACAACCATTCGTTAACAGAAGTGGAGCTTCCAAGTCATAAGGACTAACTGAAATAGGCAAAGGACAAGAAACCGGATTGCGAACAGGGGCGCCAGAGAATCCTACAGAAACATTCGTTAAGCCAGACAAAGGTGCCCCAGGGAGTTTAGAATGAATAATAAAACTTCTCATTGCTCCAGTATCTAGAAGAAATGGCTCTGATACACCCATTGTAGTAACATTAACATAAGGGCCATTTTGATCTACTGGGACTGGCACAACTCCTCTACTTTGTCCATGGCAGTCCTAGTTGGAATGAAGACTCTCATTCTCGCTTTCAACATAGTGGTCTTCATTATAATACTGTGTAGATCTCACATTCTGCTGATCAAAGTAGTTCATGGAATTAGGAGAAGGAAGGGCACGCTGTTCTTGAGTCAGCACACCTCGATCTCTACCTCTGTTTGCTGACTGCAGGCCAGCACGACCTCGTGGAGCAGATAACGCTCCATTGCGCTGCAATAAAACTGGACAACTGCTCTTAAAATGACCTTCCTCTCTACAATAGGCACATTGATTAGGACCTAACAAAGGTCGCGGAATGTATGGCTCAGGTTTCTGATACAGTCTCTGAAACTGCGGTGGCTGTTGAGTCTGAGGCTGAACATAACGTGGCGGATAGGCTTGCTGCAAGAGAACCTTCGTTTTTAAATCTTTCGTCTTTTTCTCTTGCTTTTCTCTCTCTTCTTTATCCCTATTCTCATAATATTGTGCAGTAGCCAATATCTGAGCAGAAGAGGAAACAGCCCAAGAACTTTCTGAATCCTTTAATTTGTGTGACAGCTCGGGAAGCAAATTGAATACAAATGTATCCACAAATAATCGCTGTCCACCCTCGGTAGCCATGTCCTGACCACTGTGATCAATAAATGTCTCTTCAAAACGAGTAAAGAAATCAGAGACAAATTCATCTTTCTTTTGCTTGCATGCTGCTAGCTTATCCCAATTCACTCTCAATGCAGGCATCATAGTTTTCATTAACGTAATGATTCTACCAGGAAGCTCCGAGATCAAAGCGTCAGGTTTTGCACCACCCACTTGGTCTCTATCTGTATCAGCTATAATATTCCAAGTAGCACCCAGTTCCTGTGCATGATCCTCTCTACGAATCTTAGCCCATATTGTCTGTGGGACTACATTACCCATTAGCATGTCGATATCTGCCAGATTCATAATACAAGCATCGATTGTCTGCGATAATTCATTGTAATAACCTGCAGGGTTCTTACGAGGATCTGGTAGAGTCTGCTTAAGGGCCAAAACTTCAGATCTCTTCCATGGCACATGTACCCATATACGCTGAAAATGAGCAGGAATAGCTGGATTAGCACCTACTCCCGCAACCTCTTCCTTCCATACTGGAGGAACCTCTCTCATAGGGTAATTTCTCAACGTCAGTTTAACCATCGGATCGGAATCAAGAAAAATCTGAGAGAACAATAAGGTTCTATAAGAGATGAGTGTCGTTACAGCTTCCTCGACTTAGGAACCTACAATAAGTCCTTTTTCAAAATTGGCTTGGACATCTAACAAATCTTGTGAGATCGGACTCGAACTCACATCTTCACATTCTTTAATGAGAATGTCGCACATTACATTAAAAACATACCTTTGCGTAGGCGCATTCCATTGCAAAAAAGTAGGCATAATATCAGACACACTATATTGTGGACCCTTCTTGATCCATCTTCGTGCAAGAGAATCTAGCTTCTCTCGTTCCTCGAAGTCTGAAAACTGACTACGAGATTGTCTTTGAGCAAAAGCCGGAGACGCATTAAGAGCTCCAAAGAAAGGAGATAGAATACTAGTGACAGAATCTGTGAGACGCTTACGCATAGATGGTGAATTAGACATTAGAACTGGAGACAGAATATTAGGAGAATTATCAAGAGAAGGAGTAGAAATTACAGGAGGGGCAGAAGGCAAAGGAGAGCTAGGATCAGGCAGTGAAGGCGAAGAAGTCGAGACTAATGGTAAAACCGGCAAGGGCGGTAATACTGGATGTTAGAACCGGCGGTCTCTAGTTGGCAGAGGTATACACTTCTGACAAATAGGGACCTACCAACTCTAGTCAGGGAAAGGGGATTACACACTCAGATAACCCCTGCTACCCCCTTGGTAGCTTGGCAGAGCAGACAGGCTTATCTCAGAGGCAGTGTGTTAAGCATTTATGACCACATACAGTAATAAAGTGAATACACTACAGATGGACACGACACAGAAGTTATTATAAAAATAGTATTTTTATATAAGGCTTAGCACAAGACCAAACAACGACAAAAATATACCACAGTCTTAATAAATACTCTTTGGAAGGAAAAATAATAGTTCAAGTAAGGTTTCTTCTTGGCAAATAGTTCTTTAGCAAAGTATTCTTCTGAGCACAGTTCTTTGGCAACAATGTAACCCCCACGGGAGTCACACGACGTCGAGTCTACAAGATTCTCAAGGTGCGGCGTCGACCGCGAGGAGCGCTACGTCGAGCCTGGAGTTGCAACAGACCCCACAAGTACAGTACCTTGAGAAACGAAGAAAACGAGGATCCACGGCGTCGAGATGTCGGCGTCGAGGTCGGCGTCGATCGTGCCTCGGAGTCGGGTCAATCCGCAGCGGCGTCGAGGGATGTCGGGCCGGAGCAGCGCTCACGGCGTCGAGAAGGGCGTCGAGTCGATGCGATCAGCAGCGGCGTCGGGACGGGGTCGCTTGGAGGTAGAGCCGATACTCACTCCTCACTGGCGTCGATACCGGCGTCGAGACGGGGTCACTTGGAGCCGGGGCCGATACCCACTGCTCACTGGCGTTGCTGCTGGCGTCGAGACTGCGGATTTTCCCTTGTGTACTGGAACCAACACTTTCCAGCAATTCAGCAATTCAGTAGATGGTGAAGTCCTTTGGCCCTGTGACTTCAACAGGAGACTGGCACTCTTCCAGTCCTTGGAGATTTTCTAGCAAGTGTTCAGAGAGTACACACCAAGTTCCTCTCTCCTTGTTCCTTGGCAAAAATAAAGAAGCAGCTTTCAGGTTCCTCCACAGCAAAACAGCACTCTGGCAGAAAGGGGAGGCAAGTCCTTAGATCAGCAGGCTTCTTGTCCTTGGTACAGGTTTCCTTGTCAGAAGTGATCTGAGTTCTTGGTTCAGGGGTCCGTCTCTTATACCCCTTTTTCCCTTTGTTCCCTTTGTCCAAGCAGGGAGATTCCCACCATCTCAGGTTTGTTGTGGGTGTTGCCAGGCAGAGGCACCTGGCCTATTCACTGAGCAGGGCAGAGTCCTCAGCCGCCCAGCAGGAGGCGGAGCCAGTATTGTCACTGGCAGGAGCAGGGCTATCAGTCGCCCAGCAGGAGGCGGAGCCAGTATTGTGTCAGGCAGGGCAGGCTACTCTTCCCTCACTCTACGTGTAAACGCCCCATTCACCCCACACTGACTCACTCAGACCTCTGGAGCCACCCAGCCCCTGACACACACACCAAACCAGCAGAGACCGGTAGATAGTTGGACAAGAAAATAGCCACTTTCTAAAAGTGCTATTTTCAAACATAGAATTTAAAAACCATCCATCCTAAAGGGTGTGTTATTAAATTCTGAGTTCAGGGATACTAAACTCGACTTGCTACCATGCTCCCTGAGTCAGATAGATTATAATGGAGTTAATAATCAGTCTGCCCAGTCTGGCCTATTGGAGGCAGGTAGCCCTTCAATAGTGAAAAACGAAAATGGCTGTAATTCACTATTAGGTCATGCCACACACATCAGGGCATGACCTACCTTTTACCAACAATGCACCCTGCCCTAGGGCCTACCATAGAGGTGTCTGAAATGTGGCAAAGGGAAGGTTTAGAGACTGGTAAGTAGGTTTCCTTACCAAGTCGACATGGCAGTCAGGGACTGCACGCAGGCGCCGCGGTGGCAGGCCTGAGACACATTTTGCACGCTGCTTCTGTGGGTGGCACAACCAGTGCTGCAAGCCCACCAGCAGCAGTTAACTTACACGCCCTTGGCACGCGCAGTGCACTAGACTAGGGTCTGAACAGTAAGTCAACCAAGCCAATCATGGTAACACCAATCAACGTAACATTTTAGCATAGGGAGCACTTGCACTGTGGCACTGATCAGCAGTGGCACAGCGCCCAAAGCAATAATCCAGCAAAAACATCGTAAACAGAGGAGGCAAACAGAAAAAAAATGGAGGAGAGACTCATGCCAATGATGCCAGGTCTAACACGTGTCCCCTCCAGCTGAAATGTGGGGAGAACTACCCTTCACCCAGGGAGTCCTCATCACTAAGGCGGAAAAATCTGGACAGACCATCAGCATTGGCGTGATCTGTACCAGGGCGGTGTTCCACCGTAAAGTCCATCCCCTGTAGGGAAATGGACCACCTCAACAGCTTTGGGTTCTCACCCCTCATCTGCATTAACCATCTGAGGGGCCTGTGGTCTCTCTGAACCCGGAAGTGAGTCCCAAACAGGTAGGGTCTTAGCTTCTTCAGCGCCCAGACCACAGCAAATGCCTCACGCTCTATCGCACTCCACCTTTGTTCCCTGGGAAGTAACCTCCGGCTGATGAAGGCTACAGGTAAGTCTCGGCCCTCCTCATTCATCTGTGCTAGAACAGCCCCCACACCATGCTCTGAAGCGTCCGTCTGGACAATGAATTCTTTTGAAAAGTCGGGTGCCTGGAGGACCGGTGCTGTACACATTGCAGTTTTCAGGGTGTCAAAGGCGTTCTGACAGGCGTCAGTCCAGATCACAAGTCTCGGCTGCTTCCTGGAAGTCAGCGAGGTCAAGGGGTGCACAATGTTGCCATACCCCTTGACAAACCTCCTGTAGTAACCCGTGAGACCCAAGAAGGCTCTCACCTGAGTCTGGGTTTTGGGCGGTTCCCAAGCCAGGATGGTATCTATCTTGGGTTGCAGGGGGGCCACCTTGCCGCTCCCTACTTGGTGCCCCAAGTACACCACGGAACCCTGCCCAATCTGGCACTTACTAGCCTTGATTGTGAGGCCTGCTCTGCGCAGGGCCAACAACACTTCCTGGAGGTGGCGCAAGTGTTCCTCCCAGCTGGCGCTGAACACTGCTATATCGTCCAGGTAGGCGGCGCTGAAATCTTCCAGCCCGGCCAATACCTGGTTAACCAACCTCTGGAATGTGGCAGGGGCATTCTTCATCCCAAAGGGCATCACACGGAACTGGTAGTGCCCATCTGGTGTGGAGAATGCAGACCTCTCTTTTGCCCCATCAGTCAAGGCGATCTGCCAGTACCCAGACGTTAGATCAAACGTACTAAGGTACCGGGCAGCCCCCAACCGATCGATGAGCTCATCAGCTCTGGGGATGGGGTGCGCGTCAGTCTTGGTGACCGAATTGAGTCCTCGGTAATCCACACAGAACCGGAGTTCTGGTGAAGCACCAGGCGCTGCAGCCTTTGGGACCAAGACCACTGGGCTGGCCCAAGGACTGCTAGAGGACTCAACCACCCCTAAGGCGAACATCTTGGAGACCTCCTCCTTGATGTATGCTCTGACCTTGTCAGTCACCCTGTAGGCCTTGTGCCTCACAGGAGTGCTGTCCCCAGTGTCCACATCATGGACACACCACTGAGTGACACCAGGGATCAAGGAGAACAGATCAGGGAATTGTACCAACAGATGGCGACAATCTTGCTGCTGCTCAGGGGTCAGTGTGTCAGAGAGGACAACACCATCCACTGACCCATCTTTTTCTTTTGCACACAGGAGGTCAGGAAGAGGCTCACTCTCCTCCTCCATCCCAGCATCTGTGGCAAGGAGCATGCCCACTTCGGACCTTTCTAAGTGGGGCTTTAACCGGTTGACATGCAGGACCCTTAAGGGGTTCCTGGGAGATTTCAAGTCCACCAAGTAGGTGACATCGCTCTTCTTCTCCACAACCTCAAATGGTCCAGTCCACCTGTCCTTGAGCGCACAAGGTTCCACAGGGGCCATGACCCAAACTTTCTGACCAGGTTGAAGCTCAACCAGAGTGGCATTCTGATCGTACCACCGCTTCATCTCTTCCTGGCTGGCCTCCAGATTTGCCTGAGCAAGATCTCTGAAGCGCCGAGTCTGGTTCCTAAAGGCCAGCATGTAACTATATACATCCTGGGGAGGTTTCCTGGGAGATTGCTCCCAGCCTTCTTTGACCAGACTCAAAGGTCCTCTTACCGGGTGACCATACAAAAGCTCAAAGGGGCTGAACCCTAGAGACTTCTGTGGCACCTCACGGTAAGCAAACAGCAGGCATGGCAAGAGGACGTCCCATTTACGCCTCATTGGTTCTTCAAGACCCATGATCATGCCTTTTAGGGTCCGGTTGAATCTCTCAACCAGCCCATTACCTTGAGGGTGGTAAGGAGTGGTAAACTTGTAGGTTACCCCACACTCCTTCCACAGAGACTTCATATAATTCGAAATGAAGTTGGTGCCCCGGTCTGACACCACCTCTCTGGGGAACCCCATGCGGGAGAAAACACCCATCAGTGCCCGTCCCACCACGGGGGCCGTCACTGTGCGGAGAGGGATGGCTTCCGGGTACCGGGTGGCATGGTCCACCAAGACCAGGATAAACCTGTTGCCCATGGCTGTCTTGGGGTCCAGTGGCCCCACAATGTCAATTCCCACTCGCTCAAAGGGGGTACTGACGACGGGAAAAGGTTGGAGGGGAGCCTTCTGCTTCCGCCCACTTTTCCCACTTGCCTGGCAAGTTTGACATGTCCTACAATGGATATCTGAATCCCTTCTCATCTGGGGCCAATAAAAATGGGTGACAAGCCTGTCATAGGTCTTGTCCTGCCCCAGATGTCCAGCTAACGGAACGTCATGAGCCAACCCCAGTAGGAAGGCTCTGAAGCGCTGGGGTACCACCAGCACACGGGCTGACCCAGGTTCAGCAGCCTTAGGCTCGCTATACAGGAGGTCGTTCTCCCAGTAGACCCAATGTGATCCTGACTGATCACCTGTTGTTTGGGCTGAGGCCTGCTGCCTCATACCCACAAGAGAAGGGCACACTTTCTGTTCAGCACAAAATTCCTCCCTGGAGGGACCACCATCCTGCTGCCAGTGGGTCAGCTCGGGCAGGTCTCCCAGTTCGGCCACTTGTTCTCCTGTCGGTTCCAGGGCATCCCCCTCAGGGTCTGCTCCCTCCTGGACCGCGGGAACGATGGGGGACGGTTTCCCGCGCCCCCTGCCTCTTCTCTTCATGGTTGGGACCTGGGCCATACTTTCAGGCTCCGGGCCCCCATCAACACCCTTACTAACTGACATGGACCGGGTGGTCGCACACACCCACTCAGGCAGACCCAACATTTCCAGATGCGCTTTTCTCTCCACCTTAGCCCAAGGGGAGTCCTCCAAATCATTGCCCAAGAGACAATCAACAGGCATGGCGGGCCTCACAGCAACCTGAAGAGTACCTGAGACCCCCCCCCACTCAAAAGGAACTTGAGCTACCTCACACTTACTCTGTGAGTTGTCAGCAGCTACAACGGGGTAGAATGCATGAGGGACCACCTGCTCTCTGGACACCAAGTGACACTTGACAGCTGTCACACTCGCTCCGGTGTCTCTGAGAGCTTCCACCCTATGGCCATTAATGGTCACCCACTGCCTATATTTCTTAGTGTTACTAGGCAGAGGGGTTGGAGGGACCATTTCCACGTCTCCTAAAGAGACCAGGGACATTTCTGCGGGACCCCACCCACCGGGGGCACCCATCTCCTCCCCTCCCAGGGCTACACTCGCTACCTGACGAGGGGGTGCACGCGGCGGTGCATTCGAATCCTTCATGGGACACTGGGGATCATAATAACGGTGTCCCACCTGCTTACAGGCATAGCAGGTCATGGGGCCCCTGTGAACAGGTTTACCTGTCGGGGCCTCTGGCTTCTTTACAGGGGGAGGCTGGGAACCCTTCCCTTGGTTCCCTTGGGGATTACTTTGGGGTCCTTTCTGAAACTCCCTCTGTTTACCCCTGTCCCCCCCACTCTTCTGCTGGGGACCCTGCCCACCCTTGGCTGAGTCTCCCACTGGACCCTTGTGGACCCTGGTACTGACCCAGCGGTCCGCCTCCTCAGCAAGTTTTCTAGGGTTAGATAGCTTGCTGTCAACAAGGTGCTGGCGTAGCTCTGGGAAACAGTTATTAGACAAGTGCTCCCAAGCAAACAAATCATAAAGAGCATCATAACTATCAACCTTGCTACCCTTTATCCAACCATCCATGGTTCTGCAGAAAAAAGACACATATTCAACCCACGTAGTACCAGGCAACTTCTTACATTCTCTAAAGGTTTGTCTGTACTTTTCTGGGGTTAAGCCATATCTCAGCATTAAAGCATCTTTCATATGAGTATAAGACATCCTATCCTCAGCAGGAAGGCTCAACAAGGTATCTCTCCCCTCGTTTGTAAAGCGGCTCCACAACCCCGTTCCCCAATCCTTCTCAGGGACCCGGTGGGCCAACAATGCTAACTCATACGCTTTAAACCATTGGCTAATATCTTCATTCTTACTGTAATCTTTGATCACATCCTTAGGAAAATAAAACCTACTTTCTGCAGGCACAGATGGAGTGCTGCCACCAGAGGGATTCAACTCTAAACTCTTAGTTTTAAGCTCCATCTCCCTCACCATCTTCTCACGTTCAAACGCTAATTTCTCTCTCTCAAAATCTAATCTTTTGCTCTCCATTTCAGCTTCTCTCTTGCTTCTTGCATTCTCTAATTCCAACTGCCCTCCTAATTTAAGTTTTGCCATTTCCAACTTGTACCCCCTCTCCTTCTCCCTGTCTTCGGGGGAAAGGCTCCTAGAGGACGCACTACTGCCTGGAGATGACACTGGCCCACCTGTGGGCTCTTCCTCTTCCTCTTCTTCTTCCTCTTCCGGTACCACCACCGGATCAGAGGGATTTCTGGCCTCTAACCAGGCCTTCAGCGCTTTGAGGAAGCCCTCTTTCTTTGAGACACCTGTGGTAGGAACTTTAAACTGCTTGCAAAATCCTTTTAGATCTTTTAGCGTGTAGGAATCTATCTTCTCCTTATCGAATTCCCCCACAACATTCTCCACAGGTGTAGCAGCTCCGGCATTCTCCATGGTCAAAACTGGCAGTGTTTAAGAAAATAAGCTCCAGGAAAGCGGAGAACAAAAATAGAATATCCTACCAAACGGACTGTGGCTGCGTTATGGTCTGCTTTCACTATGTAGCGTACACTAATCACTGCACATGAGTCATAAATGCAAAGTTCAAATCCTCACCGCTGACCACCAATGTTAGAACCGGCGGTCTCTAGTTGGCAGAGGTATACACTTCTGACAAATAGGGACCTACCAACTCTAGTCAGGGAAAGGGGATTACACACTCAGATAACCCCTGCTACCCCCTTGGTAGCTTGGCAGAGCAGACAGGCTTATCTCAGAGGCAGTGTGTTAAGCATTTATGACCACATACAGTAATAAAGTGAATACACTACAGATGGACACGACACAGAAGTTATTATAAAAATAGTATTTTTATATAAGGCTTAGCACAAGACCAAACAACGACAAAAATATACCACAGTCTTAATAAATACTCTTTGGAAGGAAAAATAATAGTTCAAGTAAGGTTTCTTCTTGGCAAATAGTTCTTTAGCAAAGTATTCTTCTGAGCACAGTTCTTTGGCAACAATGTAACCCCCACGGGAGTCACACGACGTCGAGTCTACAAGATTCTCAAGGTGCGGCGTCGACCGCGAGGAGCGCTACGTCGAGCCTGGAGTTGCAACAGACCCCACAAGTACAGTACCTTGAGAAACGAAGAAAACGAGGATCCACGGCGTCGAGATGTCGGCGTCGAGGTCGGCGTCGATCGTGCCTCGGAGTCGGGTCAATCCGCAGCGGCGTCGAGGGATGTCGGGCCGGAGCAGCGCTCACGGCGTCGAGAAGGGCGTCGAGTCGATGCGATCAGCAGCGGCGTCGGGACGGGGTCGCTTGGAGGTAGAGCCGATACTCACTCCTCACTGGCGTCGATACCGGCGTCGAGACGGGGTCACTTGGAGCCGGGGCCGATACCCACTGCTCACTGGCGTTGCTGCTGGCGTCGAGACTGCGGATTTTCCCTTGTGTACTGGAACCAACACTTTCCAGCAATTCAGCAATTCAGTAGATGGTGAAGTCCTTTGGCCCTGTGACTTCAACAGGAGACTGGCACTCTTCCAGTCCTTGGAGATTTTCTAGCAAGTGTTCAGAGAGTACACACCAAGTTCCTCTCTCCTTGTTCCTTGGCAAAAATAAAGAAGCAGCTTTCAGGTTCCTCCACAGCAAAACAGCACTCTGGCAGAAAGGGGAGGCAAGTCCTTAGATCAGCAGGCTTCTTGTCCTTGGTACAGGTTTCCTTGTCAGAAGTGATCTGAGTTCTTGGTTCAGGGGTCCGTCTCTTATACCCCTTTTTCCCTTTGTTCCCTTTGTCCAAGCAGGGAGATTCCCACCATCTCAGGTTTGTTGTGGGTGTTGCCAGGCAGAGGCACCTGGCCTATTCACTGAGCAGGGCAGAGTCCTCAGCCGCCCAGCAGGAGGCGGAGCCAGTATTGTCACTGGCAGGAGCAGGGCTATCAGTCGCCCAGCAGGAGGCGGAGCCAGTATTGTGTCAGGCAGGGCAGGCTACTCTTCCCTCACTCTACGTGTAAACGCCCCATTCACCCCACACTGACTCACTCAGACCTCTGGAGCCACCCAGCCCCTGACACACACACCAAACCAGCAGAGACCGGTAGATAGTTGGACAAGAAAATAGCCACTTTCTAAAAGTGCTATTTTCAAACATAGAATTTAAAAACCATCCATCCTAAAGGGTGTGTTATTAAATTCTGAGTTCAGGGATACTAAACTCGACTTGCTACCATGCTCCCTGAGTCAGATAGATTATAATGGAGTTAATAATCAGTCTGCCCAGTCTGGCCTATTGGAGGCAGGTAGCCCTTCAATAGTGAAAAACGAAAATGGCTGTAATTCACTATTAGGTCATGCCACACACATCAGGGCATGACCTACCTTTTACCAACAATGCACCCTGCCCTAGGGCCTACCATAGAGGTGTCTGAAATGTGGCAAAGGGAAGGTTTAGAGACTGGTAAGTAGGTTTCCTTACCAAGTCGACATGGCAGTCAGGGACTGCACGCAGGCGCCGCGGTGGCAGGCCTGAGACACATTTTGCACGCTGCTTCTGTGGGTGGCACAACCAGTGCTGCAAGCCCACCAGCAGCAGTTAACTTACACGCCCTTGGCACGCGCAGTGCACTAGACTAGGGTCTGAACAGTAAGTCAACCAAGCCAATCATGGTAACACCAATCAACGTAACATTTTAGCATAGGGAGCACTTGCACTGTGGCACTGATCAGCAGTGGCACAGCGCCCAAAGCAATAATCCAGCAAAAACATCGTAAACAGAGGAGGCAAACAGAAAAAAAATGGAGGAGAGACTCAAGCCAATGATGCCAGGTCTAACACTGGAGGAGGCACATGCTGAAGAGCCGGAACCGGCGGAGGTACCACTAGCGGCTGAGCAGGCTGTAACGGCTGAGGCACATTGGCATTTTGCGCATAGGGTGGAGGCAACCTCAATAAATGGGACATTAGGGGATCTTCTTCTATATCTTTCTTATTATCAGAAGGAGAAACAGGCAGCACCGGATAGCATTTATCTATTGCCATACGATGTTGTCTTTCTGAAATTTCAGTCGCATTGTCAATTTCATCATTTTTGAACTGTTGGGCAGCCTGTATAATTGTCATGCCCTGTGCTTTCCTATCTCGTTTTGCTTGTTTAATTTCTTTCTGTTTGGCTTCCTTACGCCAAAGGTGAAAAGAGTCAAACATTGTCGGACGGGCTTTTCTTTTGAACAGAACTGCTTCCAAATTATCTAGCACATCAGGGTCAAAACTACAGTTTTCTGGCCATTTAAGAACACCATCTTTCTTCGTGTATCGAGTCCATGTCTCGTTAAAGGCAATGGGACCGATACCATGTTTCGAATAGAGCTCATATGTGGGAGTTCCAACCGAAGGAATCGGACAAGAGTCCTCAAGTCGGGAGTCCCTATTACAACCAAGACAACAAATTCTTCCAAACTTAGTCAGGCCAGGCATTTCGCAATGTCTCTGGACTGTTCACAAACTTCAAGGGAGTAAAACTCAGTTTACGCAGCACAAATGCACTTACCCTCAGCTTTAGTCTTTGCAATAACTAAATCTAAGATACCTAAGGACATCAAACAAAGAACCAAGTTGTGGGCGCGACCCACTTAACTTAACTAAGGACGTCTTCTTCCACCAACAGAGGCCTGTCTATCGTCTCGCTTTACCATACATCACCAAAGGAATGGGCCAAAGCAGGGCGGCAGTCAGGGCAGCGGTCGCCAGTAGCCGTCAGGAAGGAGTAACCGAGCTGCAAAAGACCTTCGGACCACTTTCGACATACAGGGGTCGCTTAGTGTGGCTTGCGAACCCTCCGGAATTTTCTTGCGAGGTTCCTCACGACCTTCGAGCAGAACCGGTACCACTGAAGCCGCCCCACGTTGGGCGCCAATTGAAGAACCAGAACCTTTTGGACCTGGCGGCGCAGGGTACGCCCTCTGTCTCCGGGGTTCACCTGCTTCGTTACACAGAGACACGAGACACTCTGTCGGCGTTAGAAGATTGGATTTATTTAGCTGCAGCTAGTACAGTTATCCTAGAAGTACACAAAGTAGGTTCTCAGGAGACTGCCACTTCACTCTGTGGCGCATCAAATTAAATACTATACAATACATAATTATTAACAAAACACACGCCCCAAGCAAAGAAGAAAAGAGCCAATAGGGTAAGTGGAAAACAAAGCGGAACCAGTAAGAAAGGTTCGAAAATAGAAAGATCGGATGACTCAAAGAGACCTCTCCCCCCAACTGTGTTTGTCATCCCACCCCTGAACTAATTTATTAACAGATTACAACTGACTTGCAGGTGGTGAGATACGTTTGTGTGTATTGGAGGACAGTCATGACACAAGAGAATGATAGCAGGAGACAGTGAAGGCCAGTCGATAAGATATGATCGGGAAAGAATAGTGTGAGCCTACAGATAGTTGAAACAGGGATTAGAAAAGCCAGACAAGGATTAGTGTACTCGGCTAGTCCAAACACCAGCTTCGCAAACGAGGCCGAGGACGTATTTTGACACCAAGCTACGGGAAAAGCAGAATAGACTTCGTTCGCCGTGCTGCCTGAGTGATGGCAACACAAAATGGCGGCGGGTTACAAAATGGCGGGTCTATTCGATCGTGATCGAAAATCGAAGTTCCTCAAGAGCCATGTCTTTAATCCCTTCCTGAATGCTAAAACATTGGTGGCATTTCTCAAGTGGAATGGCAGGTCATTCCAAGCTTTTGCCGCACATAAAGAAAAACTTCTTCCACCCCACAGTGCTTTTTTTGTAGGTGAGACTACGACCAACTTGGCTCCCAGTGAACGAAGGGTTCTTGTCGGTGTATACCATTGAAACTGGCGTCTCAAATGATCTGGTCCTATGCCTTGGAGCAGTTTAAAAACCATGCAAAGCGATTTAAAATGACTTCAACTTTGAAGGTTGTGGCAGCGCTCAAAGTGAGGAAATATGAATTTTTATGATCAATTGTGTCCCCTATCTTAGACCCCAACGGCTCCATGTACATGCTACAAGTACATGTATGTTCCCTCCACTTCAAGCTATGAAGACGCAAATACATATGTGTCCAACGTTAACATGTCCTCTTTCAGATCCGCCATGAATGGGTCGAATATTCCGTTCCTAAGTATGCCTTGCCACCGTCTTTATATGGTATACTTTTCACGTTTTCCAGCTCTGGCAAGGTAGGCCCTGAATTCTGCCATCGAGCTTTTCCTGCTTTCTGCCTCTGAATGCTCCAGCCTGGACCTGCATCTGTATCCATGACCTTTGTCTTACTTCCTGCGCGGCTAACGGTGCCTGGCCCGGCCTGATGCCTGCCAAAAACCGTATTCAGCCTTCAAGTTATCTGCTCCGCTCCTCGAGAAATGCATTCCTGTCTAGTAGTTTAGGTAAACATCCTTCCAGCTACAGAGCAAAGGGCCCGGCCTTACTGTCTCCGTGCAAGTAATTCATGGTTTCTGTTACCATGATAGGCCCATGCCCCCTCGCATCTCATGTAGACACTTAGACGCTTATACACGCACTAGTAGTTAGTATAGGATAGCCTCTGCCTGAGAGACCCTTCCTTCCAGATAATACAGTTCCTTAAACACAAGATATTAGATACGATTTGGGATTAGGTTGTTCTGACATCCCAGACTTCTGTCTCCTCATGTAGGGCTAAATGTCAAGTCCCCTTCACCCTCCAGTTACACGTCAATCACACGTCATGCTACTGTGCGCGCATCTCTGCCAAGTATTTCTGCTGATTTTGCAGGATTCACTTATGGATCCACCCACTTGTGTCATCATCATAATGATGTTTCTAGTACACGCCCTCATGCACGCCTATTGTAACGCCTTTATTCATTACGTATGTGTATTCTTATCTCTCTTCTCAGCTGTCACGCCTTCTGCATATGTCTTCACTGTAATGCATTTACTATATATATGACAACCTGTCAATAAAATTGCGCTCTATCCCTTCCCGAACCTTAGTGGTGACGGAATACGATTGCCTGGTTCGAACCAATTCCTTTGTAAGGAATAAACCCATTTTAAAACCTCAAATACCACGGATTCTGCCTCTTATTTTTACTGAGTTATTCTTATTGAATTTTACCGCATAAATTAAGTCTAGGTAATTAAATTTACCACATAATTGGCACCCGAACAGGGACACCTCTCACGCCCCACGCGCCGGATGTGCGTTGCAGACCCGGTCTCCTGCCACAGCCGGACGGACAACTACGCGTACCCGCAGGATTTCCTGTATCTCCCTCAGGCCAACAGGGGTGACTGAGGCTGCGATCAACACCCAGACGAGGCGGTGAGGAGTGCGGAGAATCCCGACCAGAGCCTAGCTGAGAGAGCAAGATCCGAGGTATACAGAGGCCCACCAGATTCCGAAGTTTCGAAGTATCTAAGTCACGAGTCGAGTCCAGTCCAGTCTGGTCTAGTCCAGTCCAGACTTCCGAGGCCTTCTGTTCCGTTCCGTGCTTCCCGGTGAGTACCGTTGCTGGGGACGCATCTAGACGTGCACATTGGTTTGTGCCGGTCAAGACGGGTTTGGGTACACAGACCTGGTCTGCACTGTTTCAGCAGTGTATCTGTACTGTTTAGCAGTATATCTAGTATTATGCAGTTAACTAGTTTTATTCTAATTATTATTGTTCGTTCTAAAATGTTTTAATATGTTTTAAATGTCGTGGTATGAGTGATTGTTCGTTCTTCATTACTGTGTTTATTGTATTAAGTGTGTTCAAGTCCGAGTAAGAACCAAGTAGCAAGGTTTAAGATGCCGTTATTTTCAAAATTAAGACAGATAAAAACTAGAAAAGGGATACTCGAAGAAGCTGTTCCCATTCCACCTAGGGACACTCCAGGGTACTTTATGTACCATAAACATGGCCTAGATGCCGTATTATATCTCGAATTATGGGTAGACTACACCAAGGATTTAGCAGAGAATCAGAGATGGCCCACTACTGGGACATGGGATGCAGATTGCATCATGAGAGTAGAAGAAGCATTATGGAAAAAGAAAGCCAGACAGTCACAGAAAGATGCCATTGAATTATGGCGTAAAGAATCGCATAGACGCACAGAGAAAGCGCTCAGAAAAGAAGAGAAAAGTAGGGAGGATTCAGACAAAGCCCGAGAAAATGTATTAATTGAGGAAGGTATCCGAGTAAAAGCAGAACAAGTAGACAGACAACGAAACACTCTTATGAATGGTATGTATCCTCTTCTGGCCGAGGGTTTACCTAAGGCCACCCTGGAAGTACCAAAAGATCTGCCACCTCCATTGCTTCCGACTAAAGTGCACCCCAAGACTGCAAAGGACATTTTCCTTTCTTCCTATTTAGACGATGTAGCCCCCGAATATGTTAATACTCCGCCGCCACGTACACCACCTGCTAATGGTGCTCGACCCCGAGATAATCCGCCCCCGCTTCTGCAGCAACATACTCCTGTACCCGTTCAAAACCTTCCGCCCGTTCCTTCACTTCTCCCTGCATCTATTCTTCCTACCTTACACCCAATGAATCCTTTTGGACCTAGCACCTCAGTAGGTGCGACAGGAAGTTTTCATACGCCGCCATCAGTGCGTCGATTGACTTATAGGGATCTAGCACACCAACGTACACCTCAAACAGCGAATTATGACATACTTAAAGAGCCTCTTACAGATTGTAGATATGATCCAGTACCAGGTAAAGACGACAGAATGATGCTATCATCAGTACGTCTACGACGAGTTGCGAACTATTTAATGATACTACCAGGAATGATTGAACATCTAGACAAAATATATCACTTTGTCCAAACAGGGCAAGGTCCTGAAAGTATTGGCGAAGCCATGGCCTACCAGAAAGTGGACACGCAAAAACTGTTGTTACGCTTCTTTATAAACTGCCTGATAAGACACAGAGATAGGCCAGGTGTAGACGCGGAAGAAATGAGAGCACTTAACAAATGGGGCCAGAATATAGCAGACGGAAAACATGATAAACAGAATAGTATAGAAAGTATGTACCGAAGGATCAGGAAAAAAGTAGAACAAATATGTGAAAAAGAACAGCCTGAAAGAGAAACAGATGCAGATAAAACTGAGTCCTCAGGGGATGAGGAACAACTAGAAATGACAACAGGACAATTACAATTACCAGCTAGAGAAACGATAGCTTATGTAGGAAAAGAAGATCCTTCAATAATTCAATACGTCCGATACGTCCAGAAAGTAAGAGAATTTTTCAAGCAGCTATGTCAAACCCAAAGACCCCTGAACATTTGTTTCAGGCCACTGATAAAATACTTCAAGAACGAATGGGGTACCATGTACTCGATTCTATGGATGAACAAGAATTAGCCAGGTCAGCAGTACAATGGGCTGACAGTTCTGATAAATATAGTGATGACGCGCTAGTACATACGTTTTTGAATCTTTCACCAGACGAACAGCGTTTAGCTGGTATATACATGATACAACATCTCCTTATATTATATAAAGGCCAACACTCCGATCCTGGTCCCCTACCTGATATACTGATAGAACTACTCATGAATAAATGGAGAGGTCTAGGTACCGATCTATTTAAAGTAATTCTAGAATATCGACACAGATATAGTGCCTTTTTGTGTCCAGAACATGATCCAGCTCCCTCCATGGAAAGAAAAACGTACTACATAGACAGACAGAGTCCCTTACGCGAAGTACACCCAGTTAGAAATGATGATAATACTTTTAGACGCGTTGTCGTGTACACGCCTATAACTAAAATAGAACTATTGGAAATGAAAAAATTAGTGCCCAGCCATGACAGAGATCCAGCAGGTTTTCACCGTGAAATAAAAGACATGTTACTCATGGGTGATTATACCTATCCTGACATTATGAAAATATTGAAAGTATTATTGCCTGCCGGTATTTACGAGAAACTCAAAGAAAAAGAGTGGGAGGTGGGAGAACAAAAGATTGATTGGACAGCATTAGAAAACGAAGAAAATGCCCGAACTGCAGGCGTAGGGCTTGGAGACAAAACTAAAGCATTACCAGGATTATTAGTACAAGTATTGCCACGTTTATTAACTACAAAAAAGGAAGACTGGGGAGCAATCTCAGCTTGCAAACAGAAACCTGATGAAGACACTAGTGATTTTTATTCCCGATTTGAAAAATGTTTTGGTATTAATAGCGGCCTGAAAGCAAGTAGCGATTCATATCCACATCTTTTCGTAACAAAATTAGTCGAAAATTCCTTGCCTCAGGTTAAGAACAGAGTATTGAAAGTAGAGAGCTCTTGGCAAGCTAATACCCCGTCACAAATGTTACAAATGTTACAGTACCACCAGAATAGAATTAGAGAAGAACAAGAACACGAACAGAGACGTATGAAAGACACGAAAATGAAAATGCTTGTCGCCCAGTCAGTTCCGGCTGACAGTCATAAAAAGGGTACGACACAGTCCAGTAATTCAGCAGTTCCTGTTAAAGGAACATGCAACTATTGTAAACAGCCAGGTCATTATATAAACGATTGTGCAGTTCTGAAACATAATATCTCTACGGGTAAAACCAAGGAGAGACCACGTCCACCCAGACAGGATCAGATCCAACAACAAGTACCTCAGAATGTACAGCCTATGCAAGCTGCACAACAGACCGTAGCGGTACCACAGTCACAGCCTATTGCCGCAACACAGAACACGACACAACAGATGTACCAGTATGCACAAAATGACTATCCCGATTATCAGCGATACACATGAAACAGCCTAGAGAGGGAAGTTGGCTTACCCCTTATTGAGGTTCCCGTAGATCAAGAGGGTCCTTATGTACATAGTCAAGTATTAGGGAAAGACAGAAAGTTCTTAATTGATACAGGGGCTAGCAGAACAACTATAAGTCACGACGAGGTTCCAGGGGCACCCCTCTCAGGCTCACAAAATGTTTCCCTTGGATTTTCAGGACAACCTATTGTTAATGAAGTATCGCAACCTCTTCCTCTTGCAGTTGGTCCATTGACACGGACTACAGATCTATTGCTTACAAAATCATGCCCAGAAAACTTGTTAGGTATAAAGACACTGAAAGCTCTAGGAGCTGTAATATGTTGTTCCCCGGAGAGGGTACGACTATTTTTGCGTGACTTCAAAGGTCACTATGTATTTAGAGACATGGATCACAGGTTACAGAATGTCCCTGCACATTTATGGGCACAAGGCCCCACTGATGTAGGTTGTATGCACATTACACCATATCGAGTCACACTCAAAGCAGGAGTGGTATTACCACGAATTCGACAATACAAGTTACCTCCAGATGCTGTAGTGGCTTTGCTGCAAATCATTGACGAGCTCATTGCACAAGGAGTGGTTGTGGAAACCGACTCCAATGTGTGTAATTCTCCTATAATTCCGGTTCTTAAACGAACTGATCCAAAAGCACCCCCAGTTTATCGATTAATTATTGATCTGCGCGAATTGAATAAATGCATTGAACCACAATATCCCGTGGTTCCAGATATCTCTTCATTATTGACAGCTATTGATTCAGAAGCAACGTTCTTTACTGTAATTGACCTCAAGAACGCCTTCTTTAGCGTCCCAATTGATCCGGAAAGCCAATATTTGTTCGGATTTAGTTTAAATGGACGAAGCTTTAAATTTGCACGCGCACCTCAAGGATTCACAGAAAGCCCCAGCATCTATAGCCAAGCACTGAAAAGACAACTTGACAGTATCCACATGCCCGTTAACACTGCACTGCTTCAGTATGTCGATGATCTGCTGATCACCGCCCGAAGCGAACCCGAGTGTGAAAAAGCATCACTGACGGTTTTACATTCTCTGGCCGACAAGGGGCACAAGGTGTCCCCTTCGAAGCTGCAATTCTGTGTTCAGCAAGTTGTGTACCTTGGGCACTTGCTGTCCAAGGGGGGAAGACAGCTCACACCTGACCGCATCCAGTTAATTGTAAACATGCCACCACCCAAGACACAAAAGGAGGTGCGGGCCTTCATAGGTCTCACTTCGTACTGTAGACAATGGATTCCCCAATATGCATTTCTAGTAAAGCCACTCATTCAGTTGACAACCCAGGAGGCAGCGACTTCGACTGTCCTCCCTTGGACTCAGGCACATACACAAGCTTTTGAAGACTTAAAGAAAGCCTTATGTCAAGCACCTGTTTTAGCGACACCATGTTACAGTAAGCCTTTTACACTCTTCGTTACAGAACGTGAAGGTACTGCCTTGTCAGTACTCACTCAGGAACAAGCAGGTTCACACAAGCCGTGTGCTTACTTTTCTAGCACATTAGATCCAGTAGCTCAGGCTCTGCCTACATGCCTGAAATCAGTCGCAGCGACAGCTTTAGCGATCAGACAAAGCGATTCCATAGTATTAGGACATCAATTGACAGTGCAAGTTCCACACTCCGTGGAAGTTCTTTTAAACAGAACTCAGACTCAGCACTTGACTATAGCACGACTGACAGGTTACGAATTAACATTGTTTCAGCCACACATAGAAATCAGACGCTGCAGTACATTAAATCCTGCCACACTTTTGCCATTAAGTGGAACAGACCCACTGGCACATGATTGTATTGAAGTCATTACTATTACGACGAAACCCAGACAAGACTTGACAGATGTTCCATTATCAGATCCAGACCTGACACTTTATGTGGATGGTTCATGCATGAGAACAAGTACAGGAGAATTAGTGGCCGCTTACGCAGTCACGACAGATACCGAAGTTATTGAAACAAATTGTATTGACACATTGTCAGCTCAAGCAGCAGAGCTCATCGCTCTGACACAAGCCTGTATTCAAGCCAAAAATAAGAGAGTCAACATATACACAGATTCACGTTATGCATTCGGAGTTGTACACGACTTCGGAGTCCTTTGGCGAGAGAGAGGTTATTTGACTTCTCACGGTGCCAACATTCAACACGGTCCCCTCATTCAAGCTCTGTTAGATGCAATACATCTGCCTACTTCGATATCTATCATGAAGTGCAAGGCCCATACAAAAGTCACCGATATCATTTCCCAGGGTAACGACCTAGCAGACCGAACAGCTAAGCAAACAGCACAGAATAGGACTCATGCAACTGACTTGACAAAGACAATAGTTCCGACACCGACACACTGCATGACAGTTAGGGATCCCGCCCTTGAT
Organism: Triturus cristatus; assembly: GCF_964204655.1. Taxonomy (NCBI): domain Eukaryota; kingdom Metazoa; phylum Chordata; class Amphibia; order Caudata; family Salamandridae; genus Triturus; species Triturus cristatus. The sequence continues at coordinate 86,860,330 of NC_140593.1, read as the reverse complement.
GTAATTGACATACAGACACATGCTACGCCAGAGGAAATCAAGAAATGGACTGAACTAGGAGGGATCCAAACAGATCAGGGATGGATGACGAAGGGAAAATCTACATGGTTTCTCCCTGACTCAATGGTTCAAGTTATCATTAACACAATACATAGTCCAGCACATCTAGGAGAAAAAGCTATGTTAGACAGTATTCAAAACATTTGGTTTAATAAACACTTACGAGCTGCAGCCAAACAGAAAGTCCGTACTTGTATGATTTGTTGTCAGTTCAACCCAGGTAAAGGTGTACCTGTAGAGCAAGGTGGATTTAAACCTCCTGATCACCCTTTTGAAGTCCTCCAGATGGATTATATCCAGATGGAACGATGTCGAGGATTCAAATACGTCCTCGTAGTTGTATGCGCTCTTTCCCGTTGGACAGAAGCATATCCAGTCTCAGATTACACTGCCCCGACCACTGCCAAGCAGCTGGTTCGTGAATTCTTCCCACGGTATGGTTTGCCCCGTATCGTGTACTCAGATAATGGCCAACCGTTCTCATCCGAGCTGATGAAACACATTTCACTCCTGTTAGGTTATCAATGGAAATTCCACTGTGTCCGGCATCCCGAGGCAGCAGGTCTCGTGGAACGTCATAACCAGACTCTGAAAATTCGACTTTCTAAAATCTGTAGAGAGAAAGGCGTCGACTGGATAGTAGCCTTACCAGTTGCACTCTTTTACATGAGAATGGTAGCACATTCTCAAACAGGGCTATCCCCGTACGAGGTGGTCTTCGGTAGGCCACCAAATATGTGGGGGACGCCTATACCTCGTAAAATCACTGATGTTGATTGTAATATGCTGACAGATTACCTTGCTTCCTTGATGTCTGCACTACAATCTTGCCGTTCACAGGTAGCTGCAGCCTTTCCCGACAACACCGAGGTGAAGCCCCATGAAGTGGTTCCCGGAGATTTTGTTTTTATAAGAAATTTCGACAGAAGGAGCCCGCTGGAGCCTCGCTGGCAAACGCCGAAATTAGTACTTCTGACCACGAGGCCAGCAGTGAAGGTCGAGGGTCGCAAGGGTTGGCTACACTCGAGCCACATCAAGAAATTTCATGGACTACCTTCTGATTTGAACTCTCAGCCCTGCCCCCCTCCACAGACTGATTCAAAACTCCCCCTGGTCGAGAACACTGCTGCCCAAAACTATAAACTGAAACTAAGGTCTAGCAAGTCAGACAATTTGATTGTTTAAGTCCTCTCCTAGGTGAATCGGTTGAATTAGTCTCTGACATATATCCTCTAGACCGAAATCGAGAGAGAGATAGACAGCAACAGCTCAAGAAACGTGCATATTGTAAATTACTTCATAGTCACTGTATAGTGACATTGTTGATTATGTTTTTTCTAAATCTTCTGATTATTGCTGCAAGTATACTGTTGCACATATACTATCCTATTTTCAAGCGTGCTCATTCTGCTAACAATATTACTACCGAACATTCTTTTAGCGAATTACCTTCACATGAGTTGCCCTATAGACTTGCGCTGCGCAACAACACATTCATTAGTATGTTACATCACTCCCATCAGGCCAACAACGCTACAAATTGTTGGATATGTGGCCGACTCCCTCCCTATCAGAAATACAAGGGAGTTCTGCCTCTCTTTCCGTATCCATTCACGCACAATGGTTCCTGTGGCGCATGGTTTAGTTTGATTAATTCCTTAGATTCAAATACTGTAGTTTACCAGAGCAACTGGGTATGGGGAAACCTGAACTTAGTTTTGCTTAAAGCCTGTTACCCTAACAAGGAGGGACTTCCCAAAAGGACAGGAACTGATCTAGAAAATGAAGTATATGGATTAGGTAACTTTACACTTAACCTCATGATTCTGAATGTTGAATCCGAAGCTGCATCAGTCTTGCCTGCTATGTCCGTATTACCAGTCAAAGGTGAATTATGTGTAAGAAAGAATGGTTCAGTACACCTGGGTCATAGTAAATGTACTACTGTGATCGAATTCAGTGATAAAGGCAAGTCTACATTTAGAGCTTCCCGTCATTCCTACTTCATTTGTGGTCATACCGCATATATACGTTTACCTCTAGATTGGGATGGTACCTGTTACATTGCATTCCTACTGCCACCTGTTTTCCTAGCCCCTCCTGACTACCATAGAAATACCCATCTAGTACACAATAGACCCCAGAGAGATCTCCCGATTGTCGACTACACTGAAACAGCATGGGAACAATATACAGACTTCAATAAAGGTCTCTTTCCATACATAGGTGTTGTCTCTAATAGTAAACTGATACGTAGATTAACCAGAACCCTTGAAGCAGTAGTGAATGAAACTACCTCTGCCCTAGGCAACTTAACAGAGGAGCAGTCTGCGATGCGGATTGTTGTTCTCCAAAATCGTCTTGTCCTTGACGTCATCCTGGCCGATAGGGGCGGAGCCTGTAGAGTCATCGGATCAAGTTGTTGTGTTTTCATTCCAGAAAACGCGCCATCAGTATATAAAGCCATAACTCGTCTTCACAAGATTGCAAGTCAGATACACCAGAATCCAGGCACCTGGACGTGGTCCGGTTGGTTCTGGAGCATGTTGTCAGCCTGGGGATGGAAAGTCCTATCCTTCCTAGGTATTGGCCTTCTCATAGTATTCAGTTGCTGCCTGTGTCTACAATGTGGACCAGCGATTTGCGGCCTGTGTGCCACATCATGTATTCCACGTTCAAGTTCTAATTCAAAATACCGGAAGAAGAAAGAAGAGCAAATGATGTTACATGAACAGATTGATGGATTCCTGAGGATCGATATCTCATGAAGGGTCCGTAGGGGACAAGGAGGGAATGAGGAAATATGAATTTTTATGATCAATTGTGTCCCCTATCTTAGACCCCAACGGCTCCATGTACATGCTACAAGTACATGTATGTTCCCTCCACTTCAAGCTATGAAGACGCAAATACATATGTGTCCAACGTTAACATGTCCTCTTTCAGATCCGCCATGAATGGGTTGAATATTCCGTTCCTAAGTATGCCTTGCCACCGTCTTTATATGGTATACTTTTCACGTTTTCCAGCTCTGGCAAGGTAGGCCCTGAATTCTGCCATCGAGCTTTTCCTGCTTTCTGCCTCTGAATGCTCCAGCCTGGACCTGCATCTGTATCCATGACCTTTGTCTTACTTCCTGCGCGGCTAACGGTGCCTGGCCCGGCCTGATGCCTGCCAAAAACCGTATTCAGCCTTCAAGTTATCTGCTCCGCTCCTCGAGAAATGCATTCCTGTCTAGTAGTTTAGGTAAACATCCTTCCAGCTACAGAGCAAAGGGCCCGGCCTTACTGTCTCCGTGCAAGTAATTCATGGTTTCTGTTGCCATGATAGGCCCATGCCCCCTCGCATCTCATGTAGACACTTAGACGCTTATACACGCACTAGTAGTTAGTATAGGATAGCCTCTGCCTGAGAGACCCTTCCTTCCAGATAATACAGTTCCTTAAACACAAGATATTAGATACGATTTGGGATTAGGTTGTTCTGACATCCCAGACTTCTGTCTCCTCATGTAGGGCTAAATGTCAAGTCCCCTTCACCCTCCAGTTACACGTCAATCACACGTCATGCTACTGTGCGCGCATCTCTGCCAAGTATTTCTGCTGATTTTGCAGGATTCACTTATGGATCCACCCACTTGTGTCATCATCATAATGACGTTTCTAGTACACGCCCTCATGCACGCCTATTGTAACGCCTTTATTCATTACGTATGTGTATTCTTATCTCTCTTCTCAGCTGTCACGCCTTCTGCATATGTCTTCACTGTAATGCATTTACTATATATATGACAACCTGTCAATAAAATTGCGCTCTATCCCTTCCCGAACCTTAGTGGTGACGGAATACGATTGCCTGGTTCGAACCAATTCCTTTGTAAGGAATAAACCCATTTTAAAACCTCAAATACCACGGATTCTGCCTCTTATTTTTACTGAGTTATTCTTATTGAATTTTACCGCATAAATTAAGTCTAGGTAATTAAATTTACCACAAAAGTATACTTTCAAGTTTAACGTTATAGAGCCTCAATTCATCGATACAACTGGTCACGTGCACAGCTTTTTAATTGCAAGTTATATATTATTTCTAAATTTAAAAAAATTAAAATCAGTATCTATTCCCATAGAAAACTCCAGAACATAACACAAATCTCCATTATCCCATTAATTGTGCTTACTTTAAAACATTGGTTGAAACAATAACATACAATAAATTAAACGAAATGCTCTACAAGCTATTACCAACTCACCAATCACAGTATCTGAAAAACATATTGAAACTAACCCTGGGCAGAGATGGCGTAGTAGTACTCCATGGAATTTCACGGAGTTACTACAAAACTCCATGAAATTCCGTTGAGTACCGTTGCCTACGGAGTCACATATCCCCCCGTACACCTCCGCACCCCCCCCTGATAAACCCCTGACAGACAGACAGACAGACAGACAGACAGACAGACAGACAGACAGATAGATAGATAGATAGATAGATAGATAGATAGATAGATAGATAGATAGATAGATAGATAGATAGATAGATAGATAGATAGATAGATAGATAGATAGATAGATAGATAGATAGATAGACTTCTACGGTGGATGAAGAAAGAATATTGTGGCCAGGTGGCAAAATATTTCCCTAAATAGGAAACACTATAGCAATGGAGCAGGCAGTCACACATCTATTCAAAACAATACCTTTACTGTTTGCTATGTGAGGCAATGGCCATTTTCTAAAGTTTATGTGCGCACACACGCGCCTGCACTCAAACAAGTGGCTTGGCTGTATCACTGTGATCCAGTTTTAATCAAAAAAGTGAGTAAAGATCCTTCTGGTGCAAACAGAAAGCTACTGGGAGGTTAAGGATGGGAAGAAGGGGTCCACTCATGATGTGTTTGAAAGTCAAAAGTTTTTTGAGGCCACTGGGGCCCAGATTTAGTAATCCCTAGTATTCCCCGAGGAAACAAAAGGACTGAAGTCAAATTTATGAAGCGTAGTAATACACAGTTTGCATCGTTTTGGGTGACTTATGTGGTTGAAGTGCTGCGCTGGCCTGTGTGATGCAGTGATTAATGTGGGCAAGGTGGGTGTTCCCATTCAAATTCGAATGCAACAGTAATGCAGCGGGATTTACAAAGATATTGCTGCGTGAGGCATCTCTAGCCCTTGTGCTATGGTGTGCCATATAGTAAATACAGCACATCATGATGAACAAAAGTAAATACCAAAGTGCAACTCATTCTCACACAACGCTATGCGACGCAGCGCTGCGTGAGTCTTAGTAAATCTGGCCCTTGGTATTTTGGTGAATCAGCTTCTATGGAAACTCCTGTGCAAGGCAAATGATCTCTTGTGGTGAGCATTAATTGGCTCTTGTCCAAGTTTTGTGAGTTGTAACTTGAGTTGAGGACAGTCTCTTGTGAAAAACTCGGCACAAATTTCTGAAGTAGGAGTGGGAAATTCCTCTGCTGCCATGCACATGATTACTGTGATATGTGACCTGTTAAACCTTAATATAGAAAGGAATTCACTAACTTTGCTTCATAGGTAGGGTGGGGCCTGGGACTACAGAGATACATAAATAACTGAGGCAGAAGATGAAGAGGCATCCACAGCTGGCAGAGGACAACAAACCACCAACAACAAGCTCTCCTGCACACCACCAACAACCAGCACTCCTTCACCTTCAGAGCAAGAGGACTACACCTCCCAGAAGCACCAGTTTCTAAACTCATCATGATCACTGAGGCTGTGCAGGTGCTGACATTCTACAATGCCAATGGCTTCCTGAGCGGACTACCTGTGCTGGGCAGCAAGGAGCTGGAGGCTACCAGGATGGCATTTGAAAAGCTGGAGAAGGAGTATGGTAAGTGCAAAGGGCAGGTCACAGTTCACAAATGGTTTTGAACACCTTTCTGTACAAATCAGTCACTTAATGAGTGCAGCACCCAGACCGTAATAACATAATGTACTTTTGCGAATAAAAAAAGATCCATCAGTGTTGCTGTATTCACAAGAGCAGCTGTAATGTGCATTCCATCACCGGATGGTGCTGCGGACTCCAAAGACTACTCAAAATGTGGAAGTTTGGATGTAGTTATGATAAATTTGCAGATAAATTACCCCATGGCTGCAGCAGAGTTCTCAGTAAATTGAACTTCTGTCCGGCACACCACCTTTTAGGTTAGGCTTTAGAGAACATTTGCTTTGTCTGCCAACATCATACATGTACATCAAAAAAGGCACAAAATGGTCATCACACTGGACTCAAGACTAAACCTCTGTACTGACTGCTTCCAAAGAAAACTAATCCAGCACACTGTGCTGCATCCCCGAAGCACATAAGGTTCGACGGCCACACTAAACTACTTCCAAGGAGCTCTGACCCATCACACTGTTCTGCACCCATGTAGCACTAAAAACTAGACCAACACACTGTGTTATATCCTAGGAACACTAACCTAACACAGTTCGTGGTATCCCTGAAGCACTTAAGTCTAGTCCGCCACACAGAACTGCCTCTTGGGAACACTAACCCAACACCCTGAACTGCACCCCTGAAGCATCAAAGACTAGACAACCACACTGAACTGCATCCTACGAACCCTAACCCACCACACTGTGCTGCATCTCTGAAGCACTAAATACTCAACAACCACACTGAACTGCCTCTTAGGAACACTAACCCACCACACTGCCATGCATCCCCGAAGTCCTTGCAATGAGACCACCACACTGAAGTTCATCTTAGGAACACTGACCCAACACTGTGTTGCATTCATGTAGCACCTAAGACTAGACCACCACACTGAACTGTATCCTAGGAACACTAACCCAACACACTGTGCTGCATCCCTGAGCCACTAAAGACTAGATCAACACACTGAACTGCACCCGAAGAATACTAACCCAACACACTTCCCTGAAGCATTTAACACTAGAGCACCACACTGACCTGTATCTTAAGAACCCTAACCCAGCACACTGTGCCGAATCCCTGAGCCCCTAAAGACTAGACCACCATACTGAACTGCACCCGAAGAACACTAATCCAACACAGTTCCCTGAAGCATTTAACACTAGATCACCACACTGAACTGTATCTTAAGAACCCTAACCCAGCACACTGTGCTGAATCCCTGAGCCCCTAAAGACTAGACCACCACACTGAACTACATCGTAGGAACACTAACTCAATACACAGTACAGCATCCCTGAGCCACTAAAGACTAGATCAACACACTGAACTGCACCCGAAGAACACTAACCCAACACACTTCCCTGAAGCATTTAACACTAGAGCACCACACTGAACTGTATCTTAAGAACCCTAACCCAGCACACTGTCCCGAATCCCTGAGCCCCTAAAGACTAGACCACCACACTGAACTGCATCCTACGAACACTAACCCAACACACTGTTCTGCACCATGAAGGACTAATGACTGGACCACCACACTGAACACTGATCTCACGGGTTGGCCTGCAACCATAACGCTGAAAGACTTGTCCACCAGAGTGAACTAGATCCTAGGTACAATAACCCCACTGGTTGCTCTTCAACCATTAAAAGACTGGACCACCTCAAAGAAATGCATACTAGGAACACTGACCCAAAACACTGAGCTGCAGCCTATGCACAATAGCCAATCACACTGCACTACATTCGAGGGACACCGATCAAGAAATTATAGATGACTCTAGTGATTGCACATACATGATATATATTATTACTGCAAAGAAATGAAGAGTACATGTGAAAAATGGTAACTGCAACTAAGAGTGACCATGGGGGGCACACTAGTTAACACCACCTGATGAATATTGTGCAAGGTGCCTTAATGTGGGTGGGCTGGCACACACTGAAATTATGTTTACAACCGAGGGAATGCATGTTTACATCGGATTAGAAGACCATTCTACCTCCAGCAAACACCACGGCAGGAGCAAATACTCACAACCAAACGCACATAAAATGTGTATTGACCCTTCCACTGTTTTTACTTTGTGCTCCTCCGGCTTCAAATGTTTATTAGCGTGTTCACAAAATACAACATGCACTCTAACAAAAGGGCCTTCGTCCATCCTTTGTATAAATCCAAGCCTCCTCGACTTTACTCAAAAGACAGACCTTTTGGCTTTGTGGGTGTGCTTGCATCTGTGTGCACGTGACATTATTGTGGTTGCAATGTTACACAAAGTCAGAGCAGAGAAGCTTTCACAGGAACACCTGACCTCAACTGCAAATATTCCATTTTAGGACAGAGGGAGCGAGTGACAGGGATAAGTCACCGGAGACACTCCCAAATCTTTCATAATTGTAATTATGTGTAAATATGCAAATTACACTGTACAGAACTGTATTGATCCTCCCACTCGCCCCATTCTGATCCATTCTAATCCATTCTGAACCAGGCCCACCAGACCCCAGTGTTCAGTGTTTACAACCTTAGGCACGAAATGCTGCTGCAGCATTAATAGTGTCTGTCAAAGGAGGTCTGAGATACATCAAATACCCAGGGCCACTGGAATTATGCGGCAAAGGAGGGCCAAATTATGAAAGTTGACCCGATAACGTTTACCAAGGACCTACCACTGCTCAGCATTGTGTGTGTCCGTGTTTTAGTAACTTTTCATCCATTTTAAGTAAACGGTGAGCAGTCTATATATCGACTTTTTAATATCGAGGGACATAAATATCGAGTCAAAAATATCGAATGTCCAAAATATCGAAATAGCTAATATCGATGTGAAAAATATCGTTTTTTTTTTTTCTTATATGTCGATGTAAGTAATATCGTTCGTAATAATATCGACATGTGAAAATATCGTTATTGTGTGTTTAGTAAATATTTTGAAGTTGTTTGTATAAATATTTAAAATGTATATAATATGAGAAATATTTATATTGTTTTAGGGGCGGGATGTTGGGTTATAGGGGATAAGGGTGGGGAGTGTTTTAAAAAAGTTAATATTTTTTTTTTAATATATTGTAAAATTTAATTATTAAATTTAATTTAAAATGTGAAATGTATATTTAATTTTAGGAGCGGGATGTTGGTTTATAGGGGATAAGGGTGGGAAGTGTATTAAAAATGTTTATATATTGTTTGAATTTGTTGAAAAATTAGTTAAAAATTGTAAATTAAATTTAGAATTTTAAAAAAAATTTTAGGAGCGGGATGTTGGTTTATAGGGGATAAGGGTGGGAAGTGTATTAAAAATGTTTATATATTGTTAGAATTATTTTAAAAATTATTTAGAAATTGTAAATTAAATTTAGAATTTTTAAAAAATTTTTAGGAGCGGGATGTTGGTTTATAGGGGATAAGGGTGGGAAGTGTTTTAAAATATTTTATATATTTGAAAAAAATTTTTAAAAAAATTCTAGAAATTCTAAATTATATTTTGAAATTTAAAAAAAAATTTAGGAGCGGGATGTTGGTTTATCGGGGATAAGGGTGGGAAGTGTATTAAAAATGTTTATATATTGTTAGAATTTTTTTGAAATTTATTTAGAATTTGTAAATTAAATTTAGAATTTTAGAAATAATTTTAGGAGCAGGATGTTGGTTTATAGGGGATAAGGGTGGGAAGTGTTTTACAAATGTTTATATATTATTTAATTTAAAAAAAAAAACATTAATTTAGAAATTGTAAATTAAATTTTGAATTTTAAATAAAATTTTAGGAGCGGGATGTTGGTTTATAGGGGATAAGGGTGGGATTTTTTTATAAATTTTTTATATATTTGTTATTTTTTTTTTTTTTTAAATTATAAATATGAAATAAATTATCGATTTTTACAAATATATTTCGCTGCGGGATGTTGGTTGATAGGGTATAAGGGTGGGAAGTGTTGTAAAAATGTTTAAATATCTGTTAATTTAAAAAAAAATTAATTTAGAAATTGTAATTTTTTTGTAGAATGTTACAAATAATTGTAGGAGCGGAATGTTGGGTTATAGGGGATAAGGGTGGGAAGTTAATTTAACATGTTTATATATTGTTAATTTATACAATATTAATATTTAGAAATTTTAAATTTATTTTTGAATTTAACTAATCCCATAATTAAATATAGATTTCAGTCATAGTATTAAATTAATTAAGTTCACTGTCCAGCACTTATTTTAATTTAATATAGAATGGAGTGGGAATAGTAAATTAATTTAGTTCAGTGTCCAGCACATACTGTAATTAAATATAGGTTGGAGTGAGAATAGGAAATTCATTAAGTTAAGTGTCCAGCACTTATTTGAATTTAATATAGAGTTGAGTGGGAATAGTAAATTAATTTAGTTTAGTGTCCAGCACCTACCCTAATTTAATATAGGTTGGAGTGAGAATAGTAAATTAATTAAGTTCAGTGTGCAGCACTTATCTTAATTAAATATAGATTGGAGTGGGAATAGTAAATGTATTCAGTTCATTGTCCAGCACCTACTGTAATTTCATATAGTTTTTATTGAGAATAGTAAATTAATAAGTTCAGTGTCCAGCACTTATCTTAATTAAATGTAGATTGGAGTGGGAATATTATATTAATTTAGTTCAGTGTCCAGCACATACTCTAATTAAATATAGGTTGGAGTGAGAATAGTAAATTAATTAAGTTCACTGTCCAGCACTTATTTTAATTTAATATAGACTGGAGTGGGAATAGTAAATTAATTTAGTTCAGTGTCCAGCACCTACCCTAATTTAATATAGGTTGGAGTGAGAATAGTAAATTAATTTAGTTCAGTGTCCAGCACTTATCTTAATTAAATATAGAGTGGAGTGGGAATAGTAAATTAATTAAGTTCATTGTCCAGCACCTACTGTAATTTAATATAGTTGGGAGTGAGAATAGTAAATTAATTAAGTTCAGTGTCCAGCACTTATCTTACTAAAATATAGATTGGAGTGGGAATAGTAAATTAATTCAGTTCAGTGTCCAGCACATACTCTAATTAAATATAGGTTGGAGTGAGAATAGTAAATTAATTAAGTTCAGTGTCCAGCACTTATTTTAATTTAATATAGACTGGAGTGGGAATAGTAAATTAATTTAGTTCAGTGTCCAGCGCCTACCCTAATTTAATATAGGTTGGAGTGAGAATAGTAAATTAATTAAGTTCACTGTCCAGCACTTATTTTAATTTATTATAGACTGGAGTGGGAATAGTAAATTAATTTAGTTCAGTGTCCAGCACCTACCCTAATTTAATATAGGTTGGAGTGAGAATAGTAAATTAATTAAGTTCAGTGTCCAGCACTTATCTTAATTAAATATAGAGTGGAGTGGGAATAGTAAATTAATTAAGTTCATTGTCCAGCACCTACTGTAATTTAATATAGTTGGGAGTGAGAATAGTAAATTAATTAAGTTCAGTGTCCAGCACTTATCTTACTAAAATATTGATTGGAGTGGGAATAGTAAATTAATTCAGTTCAGTGTCCAGCACATACTGTAATTAAATATAGGTTGGAGTGAGAATAGTAAATTAATTAAGTTCAGTGTCCAGCACTTATTTTAATTTAATATAGACTGGAGTGGGAATAGTAAATTAATTTAGTTCAGTGTCCAGCACCTACCCTAATTTAATATAGGTTGGAGTGAGAATAGTAAATTAATTAAGTTCACTGTCCAGCACTTATTTTAATCTAATATAGACTGGAGTGAGAATAGTAAATTAATTTAGTTCAGTGTCCAGCACCTATCCTAATTTAATATAGGTTGGAGTGAGAATAGTAAATTAATTAAGTTCACTGTCCAGCACTTATTTTAATTTAATATAGACTGGAGTGGGAATAGTAAATTAATTTAGTTCAGTGTCCAGCACCTATCCTAATTTAATATAGGTTGGAGTGAGAATAGTAAATTAATAAAGTTCAGTGTCCAGCACTTATCTTAATTAAATATAGAGTGGAGTGGGAATAGTAAATTAATTAAGTTCATTGTGCAGCACCTACTGTAATTTAATATAGTTGGGAGTGAGAATAGTAAATTAATTAAGTTCAGTGTCCAGCACTTATCTTACTAAAATATTGATTGGAGTGGGAATAGTAAATTAATTCAGTTCAGTGTCCAGCACATACTCTAATTAAATATAGGTTGGAGTGAGAATAGTAAATTAATTAAGTTCAGTGTCCAGCACTTATTTTAATTTCATATAGACTGGAGTGGGAATAGTAAATTAATTTAGTTCAGTGTCCAGCACCTACCCTAATTTAATATAGGTTGGAGTGAGAATAGTAAATTAATTAAGTTCAGTGTCCAGCACTTATCTTAATTAAATATAGAGTGGAGTGGGAATAGTAAATTAATTACGTTCATTGTCCAGCACCTACTGTAATTTAATATAGTTGGGAGTGAGAATAGTAAATTAATTAAGTTCAGTGTCCAGCACTTATTTTACTAAAATATAGATTGGAGTGGGAATAGTAAATTATTTCAGTTCAGTGTCCAGCACATACTCTAATTAAATATAGGTTGGAGTGAGAATAGTAAATTAATTAAGTTCAGTGTCCAGCACTTATTTTAATTTAATATAGACTGGAGTGGGAATAGTAAATTAATTTAGTTCAGTGTCCAGCACCTACCCTAATTTAATATAGGTTGGAGTGAGAATAGTAAATTAATTAAGTTCACTGTCCAGCACTTATTTTAATTTAATATAGATTGGAGTGGGAATAGTAAATTAATTTAGTTCAGTGTCCAGCACCTACCCTAATTTAATATAGGTTGGAGTGAGAATAGTTAATTAATTAAGTTCAGTGTCCAGCACTTATCTTAATTAAATATAGAGTGGAGTGGGAATAGTAAATTAATTACGTTCATTGTCCAGCACCTACTGTAATTTAATATAGTTGGGAGTGAGAATAGTAAATTAATTAAGTTCAGTGTCCAGCACTTATCTTACTAAAATATTGATTGGAGTGGGAATAGTAAATTAATTCAGTTCAGTGTCCAGCACATACTCTAATTAAATATAGGTTGGAGTGAGAATAGTAAATTAATTAAGTTCAGTGTCCAGCACTTATCTTAATTAAATATAGATTAGAGTGGGAATAGTAAATGAATTCAGTTCAGTGTCCAGCACATACTCTAATTAAATATAGGTTGGAGTGAGAATAGTAAATTAATTAAGTTCAGTGTCCAGCACTTATTTTAATTTAATATAGACTGGAGTGGGAATAGTAAATTAATTTAGTTCAGTGTCCAGCACATACTGCCAACTCGGTCAATTGTGGTGTACCAGAAACTCACCTCAGAACCCAGAACCCAGTCTCTGGCTAGTATTAGTGTCCCATTCGTTATCCGAGATTAGGCTCAGAAATCACAATGAAAAGACAACACAGAACTAGCGACTCAGTATCCTCTCAGGAATGGTGGGAATCCGAAATACCTGTCCGTATATTATTCTCACATCAGTCCACAAGAAGAATCAACAGAGACACGGGGAAAATAAAAAGAGTTTATTTTTATAGACCACGTGTCCTAAAATGCAGTAGGTTGGCTAATACAAGCAGACAAATGATTAAAATCAAAACCATCAGCTTCGTTACAATACCATAGAACATAAAAGGGGTGATCATATTATAATGACAGTGGATAATATCACCTTCCCTTTACTAAGAAGCTAATATTATTATTATGCTAATAGAAGGTCTCTTAGGCTTCAATAGGGGACCCCATACCTCAAAGATCAGCTTAGTGAAATCACATCACAGGAGCATCAGGAGTCTTCTCGCAGGAAGGCTCGTCTTCGGTCTGAATATTAAACATGATGTCTGCATTATTAAAAGCACCAACTTTCAGGTATTCGCAGCTGCCTGTGTGTTATGGCTAAATAGTGGGTCGATCAACCTGGAGTGGAAAACATGCTTTGTCTAACGACCTAGACTGTTTTGTCACGCCATGTACAGACCAAGGTCCCTGCGCAGAGCTCGGGATGGTAATAACAGATTGCTTCCGTGTGAGGCAAAGCTCGAGTCAGCAGTTTGTTTAAGCAATAACATGTAAACGCAGTGTCGTGCGCAAAAGCGGCAAGATGGATTTCTAACATCTAACGCGGTTATGCTAACTCCACAATGTATGTACGTATTAAGGGAGTCCTCACTACATGCCCCCTTGATGGAAGCACTATACAGTAGGCAAGAAAAAAGAGAATGCAAAGTTCAGTTTCGACAGAGCAGAACAAGGTGTATTCAATTAATAAACAATTTATAGTTCAGGCAAAAGCCGAAAATATGAAAATCCAAAAGGGGTGAAAAAAACCACAAACATGTGATGGGAAAAATTAAAAATTGTTTATGTGGACAGCAGTCCAAAGGCACGGGAGAAAAAACATAGAGGACCACAGTTTACTCAATCCATGAACGTATATGCAGCATACGTGGCCACTGCTTCCAACAAGAAATCGTTTGCAGAGCCATGAAAAGTTTCAGCCATCCAATTAATCAAAGAAAAGGAACATACATGTTCTTCAATGAGCGGAGCCTCTAGCACAATCAGAGGGCAACCCAATTGTTCCTCCAGATAGCTCATATTCAAGAAATTATAGGCTGCTCTTGCGATGTCCCAATTACCCAGGATACCATGCGCCGCACCACAGGCCATAATCCGAACACCAGAACAGGCAAACTCGTGAGACACTAAGGGCCTCATCAGTCGATCATAATCCGGCACCGGAGACACCATGTTGGTTAAGCACAAATCCAAAGGCCATTCAAAGGGACAATCTAGGCAGTGAAAGACTGGCTGTACGCAGGTGAAGTAGGAATACCGGAAGGATAATCCATACGCCAGGCTCAAAGTCGCCAATGGTAGCGTACCATAATATTCAAGCATCCTGTCACGGAGAAGATGCAGACGGGACAGGTTGTCGTGTGGCACAGAAAGAGCAGCCATTTCGCAGTATGAAAAGTAAAAGCAGCACTCCTGCCACAAGCGCCAGAATCAGCGGGACACCTCCAAAGATGCTCGAGAAAATAGATTGAAAAAATGCCGCAATCACACCACAAATAGTTTGGAAAGAGGTCACGAGGCCCGAGCCCACAAGCTTAAAAAAATGAGCTAGGCCAGTCGTGGACGAGGAATTGAAAATTGTTTGGATCAAAGCACCAAAATGTAGGGGGAGGTCAGTATTCAAAAGCGCCTGTACCTCAGTACGCGTATTTGCAACGTGAAGGACAAATGTTTCACCGGAGGAAGTCAATGGCACCTCCTTTTTGGACAATAGCGCCTTTATTCTGCTCATTTTGTTGAACTCTGCTTTCAAGGTTGGAATCTAAGGCCAGATGGAAACATCCAGCAGCCCATGCGGGGGTGGAAATAGAACATTATTGCAGCAGACAAGTCTCTGCGATACAGTCACTATGTAAGGGATTCCCACTAACATCCCGCAGCAAGCTTCATTGTTCAGAACTAAATAACTACCGTTTGCAAGCAGCGTGAAAGATGGCGTAATCACTGGCACTGGGATACCTTTCATGACGCAGGCCAAATTTGGAGTTTGTACATTGTATGCACTGTGTAATTGAATGTGTCTATATACTACAGAATGATCAGGTGTCGTTGTACATTCTTCACCTGTCAGAGAAACCTCAGTACCGTCCCTTGTACATCTATACGTAAAAGGGAGGGACCAAACATCATGTATGAAAGCGGTGCCCAGCTGTTCATATCTACCCAGAGCATAGTTTTTTATACAGGACGTAAACTTGAAAAGCGCGAATGGGAGAGTGATCAACCCATGTAATAATCACACGCCTGTATCCAATTCCGCTACAGAGAAAGGTAAAGGTTCAAATTTTTCAATATGTAACAATGAATATGTAGCATCTTTCATGGACATTAATTGCTGTTTTTCAGTAAGGTTAAAGGGAAGCAATAAAGATGTTGTATTAAAATAGTCCCAGGGGACCTTCCCTGCCTTTAACGTTTGTAATGTCCATGTTATTGGTTGTTTTCTGTATGTTGCCTTTCTATTGGATGGTTTGATTTTTTTTTTGTTAATTGGTTTCCTTTTATAGAAAATGCTAAGTAAGAGTATATTTAGTTTTAAAGGAGGAGAGTTTTAAATCATTATATATAAAAAGATTGTTTATAATGTGTAGTGAATGTTTTTTAAATGTGTTCGAAATGCCAATGTGATAATTATTTCAGTGTTTTTTTATTATGTTGTTAAATATTGAGATCGCTATAAATGTTATGTTTATGTTTAAGTAGAATCTCATTTGAAAAATGAATGTTTTGGGAAAATATTGTCTTTATGTTGTTTAAAATATTGGTTTTATTAGTGTTAGAATAGTCGATATTTTTTATAAAAACGATATTCTTGATGTCTATATTTTGGTTATCGATATTTGTGACATGTGTCATATTTATTTACTCATGTCGATATTTAGTATTGCGATATTAATGTGTGCGATATTTGTGTGATCGATATAATTGTATTACGATATTGTAGTGTCGATATTAGTGTAGTTTTTTAAATAAGTATACAATGTCGATATTTTTGATGTCGATATATTTGATGCGATATTTGTGTAGTTCGATAATGTGTCTGTCGATAATATGTCAGAGATACAAGTAAACACATTGTTTTCTGTTAAAATCTTCTAATTGTGCAGCTGATAATGGATTAGGTGGCAAATGCAACAAACTCATCATAATTATGCTGGGGCCACTGAATCACATAACTTCAGTGGCCCTAAAATAATTAAAACAGGAATATTGATTATAGCGGTGACATCAGCAGCTGGATTTGAATCCCTGCTGGCACAACATTCGCCTTTTTGTGAATTGCAAACCTGCCCCTGTCACACAAAAAGCTAGCTGTGTGCAAAATGCAAAATCAGTTTCAATAAAAAACAAATTGTTTTTTTAAACACTGTTGGACCTGGCCTCGTGGCGTGTTCCTGGCCCCCTTTTCAGGCCGACCGGGGACCTCTTCACCCTTCGGGGTCCCCCCAGGATTGTACACATCTACCCACACCAGCCAACGTGACCCGGCCCCCCCGGCCGCGGCCCCAGTGAAACCCCGACATCGAGGCACCAAGATCCGGCCAGGGGGCACCACGTGACCAATCCCCCGATCCCGGAGGAGGGGAGTGTCGATGGGACCCCCTACCGTCCCCCAACGCCTGGGTGCGATCGCTCTCCGGCCTCCCTGGGCACTGGCGCCTCTCCCGCTGGGCGTCTGGCCTCTCCCAGCCCGGCCTCTCCGCCCCCTCCGGACGCAAGGGTCCGGACATCAAAGGGCTCCAGACCTATATCTGGGGCGAACCCGCACCAGGACAGCAGTTGTATCCTGGAGTCGAGAGACCTGATGATCGGATCGCGGCTGACCCTACGGAGGAAAGACTCTTACCTGGAACTGTACCTCGAGCCCTGCTGACTGCGTCGCGGCTCCACCTTGCTGAGACTAAGACCCTCACGGAAACCTCGGAGCCCTGCTGACGCCGTCGCGGCCCAACCTCGCTGAACTACCATCGGAGCCCTGCTGACCTCGTCGCGGCTCGAGCTAGCTGAACTGACCCGCCGAGCCCTGCTGACTCCATCGCGGCTCAACCTCGTCGAGCTGCCCTTGTGTCCGGCACCCGACGCTCCAACTCCCGGAGTCCCTCCCAGCTTGAGGCTTAATACCTGGGCGCAGGGTACCCCCGTACCAGGCTGAAACTGAGACTGTCCCGCTACCCCTTACCCACAAAGACATTGAGACTCTTTGCGGATCCCTCGATCCACCTGTACATATTGCCAAAGAAACCTACGGTACTTACCGATAAAGATATATGAGAACTGATACTCGTGTCGAGTCCTGTGTGGTGGGGTTACTGGGCTAGTACGATTATAGGGGAAGGACCTCTCCTCGGAGGCTTCTCAGCGGCGCTCGGCTACTTCCTTGCAGTAAGGAGGCCCACTGGGTGGTCCCGCCGACTCCCCAGCGGTCCGCCTTCTAACAAACACCAAATGCACATATTATTACGTATTTCAGTTCTTAAAAAAAAACTGCTTATCAGAGAAAACAGCAGATTTTTTAAAAACAATTACAAAAAGTGTTTTTCTAAAATAGAAATTCTCAATTGTAAATGCATTAGATATGTTCCCCAAACTATATGTTTTGAAAATACATTTTTCAGCTCAATTCACAATTTATGTAAATAAGAAAAAAATAACATTTGCCCATTCTCAGTTAGCATTGTGGACAACCCATACCAGACATGGCCACCCGCATCCGGTGACCCTATGGATAGGATTACTTGCCCGAACCTCCCCCTAGCACAGGAATCTGTACTGTTTGTTTACTCAGGAAATGTTTCTTCCTTGTGTTACACAGGTAAGGCGCACACCCAGTACAGCCTGCATAATATCCACCGAGCCCACCCTTGGGTGATGGACCTGGCCGCGCACCCGGACATCCTGAAGGTCATCACTGCTGTGCTGGGACCAGACATAATCCTGCTGGACTCCCGGTTCATCTGTAAATACCCCTCCTCCGACATTCCACACACAGAGGACGCAGTGCCCTACGTGGCCTGGCACCAGGACAGCAAGTAAGCCAACGCGCAGGCGCACCCGATCCTCATAGTTTGGGGCCAAACGGGGGCTTAAACTAGAGGTCTGAAAAATTGCAATAGTGCAGGTCCTATTCATCAATTTGTGATTGCAAGAGATGTAGACAATTTTAAAATGTATTTTTTTCTGGAAAATAAGGGACAACAGCTTCTAAAAACGCTCGCTTTATTAAGTTGAAGGCCATTTTCCAAAAAGTCGAGTTACAACTTTGTTCGCTCACAAAACGGATGGTTTGCTGACATTATGTCTCGCAGTTATTAAATCACTCATAGTGAGTGCCAGAAATCATTATCACTGGCATTATGTTAGGGGGTCTTAATAGCTAAAATGCTTTGACAATATCAAACCTGACCCAGGATGTACTGGTGTTCAGTTAATGTATTACAGCTGGCCTTTCTGTTTACCCTTCACAGGTACTGGGGCTTGGAGGGTGGGCCAGTGGCCTCAGTGTGGCTCGCCCTGGATGACGTAGACACAGAAAATGGCGTCCTTCAGGTTATTCCAGGTATGGATTTCTGTCTATGTGCATGGCATCAGGCAGAGGGCCCTGGGCACACTGAGAAGGACAGACCTCCCTTGCTTTCATCAAATAGCTCATGTGTCATAAGGAGCAACTTGGCAAAGGTTATGGAGTTGGGGGACTGTCCATGCAATGATTGGGCTCCCTCAGTGCAGAGAGAGGGTTGAGGTTGGACACCTGAAAGGATACTGGCATCAGTTGGATGTTCATGAGGGTCTCAGACAGAAGATATAGGACCAGATTCACTCTCACATGTTCTGCAATGCTTCTATCAGCTGTGATGCCACCTGGACTCAAATAACTTACCAAAAATGGGAATTCTGGGAATCAACACAAAAAGGGACAGCAGAATCCTATCACACCAGCAGACCTTCCTCTGAAACAGCCTTCCTCCTGCTCTCATCGTAGACACTTTCCCTAGTTTCAGTAGCAACCAAAAAATAACTCTTCCTACAAACCTTCTGTTGGTCATCTTCTTGAATTCCAATAACACATTCACCAATCCATTCCCAGCCATGACCGCTCCTCAACCAGCCCTCTCATTCTGAGCATCCATCTTATGAAGGGCTCTTGATTCTCTGTGGTTACTTTATAAGTCCTATTTAACACCACACAATTGCTTCCCTCTAATTAATATGGAGGTAGAGGCACAGAAGTACCCAGAAGCATGAGAGCGATGGGTGAGGTATGCGGGATGAGGCAAGAGGAGTAGGCATGTGTTGGTCCCTAGATGGAGGCTTGTGGAAGAGGCAGGACACAGTTGTTCATGGTCTGCCCTTTCATGTTGAGAATCTGTGGTTGAGGTTCAGAGGTGGTCTGGACAGGGGTTATCATCAGAAAACAATTAAAATGTTTACACTATATGTGTCCTATGTAGGAAGTCACAAGCAGGGCATCCTGGAACACCAAACAGTCATCAACCCAGGAAACATGCTAACTGCTAATCAAGAGATTCCCCGGCACCTGGTGGATGCAGAGAACGCGGTGGAGTGTCCTCTCAAAGCTGGGCAGATGTCGGTAAGTGCACCTTGCACTTTTGTTCTCCTGTACATTGTATTTTAACAGATTGGTTGACTGACTTACTTTAGTCATTTGTCTACTGCACAGTTCCCTAACAGAGCTTCTAGGGATTAGTGGCCTAGAACAGTTGCCTAGAATAAATGAGCCTTGAGCAGGTGGCTGAAGGAAGTAGCTGCAGGGACTGTCTGGAAATTTCAAGGTAGGACTATCAAGGCCAAAGCATCCTAAATGGATATGTTTCTCTTTGATATGGTGAAGCAGGAGTCCTTAGAGTGCACAACTGAGAATACCTGGCCACCCTAGATAAAAGATGTACAGTCAGGCATGATTTAAAGAGAGTCTACACTTTGATTGAGAACCAGTGAAGAAGTTGTGAGTATCTTAAATTGATCTTTCATCTTTAAACTATGCACAAAGTGAACGTCACATATTGCATCAGCTGTAGTCTATGTATAGTCGACTAAGGGAGTTCAGCATGCACCTTGCATCACCTGTAGTTTATATATGGCAGACTTAGGGAGATACCCACACACCTTGCATCACCTTTGTTCTGTGTATGGCAGACTTAGGGAGATAACCACACACCTTGCATCACCTTTGTTCTGTGTATGGCAGACTTAGGGTGATACCCACACACCTTGCATCACCTTTGTTGTGTGTATGGCAGACTTAGAGAGATCAGTATACATCTTGCATCACTTGCACTTTATGTGTGGCAGACTTGGGGAGATTAGAATATACCTTACCTCACCTACTATCCAAATATATTAATGTTAATCTTAGGGAGGTTAGCATCCACCTTGTATCACATATAGTCTATCTAGGGGCACATGCATCAAGAGGTTTATGCAAGCGCAAATGGTGCGATTTGTACAAATTGGCTGTTTGCGCCCTCAAAAAGGCCTTTGCGATGCATTAAAGTGATAGGCACTCGCATTTTAAGAAATCACAATTTATTGCGATTTCTTAAATTGCGATTGCATTTTAGGAATCACATTGTGCGATTCCTTAAATGCAATGCCAAATGCTGTATTTTGCAAAAACCTTGAAAAATGCACTAAAGTGCATTTTTCAAGGATTCAGGTTACACACACACATGCCCTTGGGGCATGTTTGTGCGCAATATGGGTGTACATCACAATTTTAGGGGTGCAACAGGGTGTCATTTTGACACCTTTGCACCCTTGAAATTGCATGCGCAATATGCAAGTACCTATTGGTACTAGCAAATTGCACATGCAATTTCCCATAGATTCCAATGGGCCTGTAGGCCCATAGGAATTAATGGGAAGCCATTCCTTCGAGTCGCAATTAAGGAATGTTTGGGAATCGCTACATGCATAGGCTTTTGAGAGTCCTTAATTGCGATTCCCTAGGAAAAAGATAATATTCAGTGAATATTAATACTAGAGGATATGTAAATTTAAAAATGTTTTTAGATTTGTGTTAAATTTCTTGATTGACAACTCTACTGCAGGGAAAACAGGTACATGGCATTTCCTGTGGTATCATGAAAGGATCTGTGCATTCATTATCAAAAGTACATCCCAAATGTTCCTATTTTGTGCACAAATATTGTTCAAATTCGAGACACAACGGAAACTCCGCCCTTTCTTAGTTTGTCATGCCATGTTGCTCTGTTTACAGGCACTTCGGATGCTCATTGGATTAAACAAAACACAAAAATGCTTTTGTTCACAGGATCTCATGAGAGAGAGCATTCATTCCATTTTGCCAGTACCAGTAGTCTTAGTCTGCCATTTTCCCACGGCGATGCTAATAGATTAATTGCCTGGCTATGATCTGATACTTGATGTGCTAATGATCTCTCATTATAGAAAGCTATAACTATGAAGAAGTACATATTGATGACAAGTAAGGACAGCAAGCCCTAATGCTCTTCGTCCTCAGCTCCATCTTCTTATAAGCCTCCAATTTGCCTGTCCTCTCCTAAATATTTAATATCATCATCTTGTCCTTCCAGATCCATGACGGGCTGACCGTCCATGCGAGCGAGCCGAACATGTCCCACAGGAGAAGATGTGGATTTGTGATCCGTTATATCCCCACTAGAGCCTATCCCGTGACGGTGAGTTGAGTAGAAGGATATCAGAATTTGCCAAACTATCAATCCATTCAGGTGCAAGCCCAGTCAACCAGAAATCAAACTTAGAGCAGCTGATACAATTTCCGTGGCCACTTTGAAAATTCAGACCTTTTACAATTTGTATAGATTTGGAAAATGTTTCTGAAAGGGAGAATCTGCTGCCCTGGTACCTTTTTAGTACACTTTTCATACACATCTGTATGAAATGCTAATAGTTTCTGAAGCCTGTACATGCAGCCCCAGAGCTGGCCTTTAATTGTCTGTGAACTGTTAAATGCTTTTGCAATACTTTAAAATGCATAAATAGAAGGTAGTTTTGTATTCCATATACAAAAAATTAAGAACAATTGCTTTACTGATTGGGGATGCCAGTAGGCATCAACATATAAGCAGCAGAACAGTCAAATATACCACATAGCGTCCTGCAAAATGGAAGCTGTGCCATTAGCATAGTGCTGCACCAGGCACCAAGCTCAAAAGGGAACAAAACACAGCTTCAAATGAGGACAAATGTATCATTTTGCAAGTAATTGCCTAGCATTTCTGATTTCTGGACTCCTGGGTAGATGTTTATGATGGTGGAGCTTAGTGGACTCCTGGGAAGATGTTTATGATAGTGGACCTTAGTGGAGCTTAGTGTACTCCTGGGAAGGTGTTAATGATGGTAGAGCTGGAGGTTAGTGGACTCCTGGGGAGGTGCTTGTGATGGTGGAGCTTGGTGGACATCAGTAAAGATGTTCTTGATGGTGGATCTTAGTGTAACTTAGTGGACTCCTGGAAAGATGTTCATGATGGTGCAGCTGGAGCTTAGTGAACTCCTGGGAAGGTGTTTATGATGGTGGATCTTAATGGACTCCTGGGAAGGTGTTTATGATGGTGGATCTTAATGAAGCTTAGTGGACTCCTGGCATGGTGTTTGTGATGGTGGATCCTAGTGGAGCTTAATGGGCTCCTAAGACGGTGTTTATGATGGTGTATCTTAGTGGTTTGCTGAGGTTCTGTTGTTGGAAATAAAGCCTCTAAATGTGGCTGGGAAACCTTGAAGTGGATGGACAGGGAATCTGTCAACCTTTAACAGATGTTTATTACCATCCACTTCTAAATGAGCCCTCAAGCCTTGAATTTATTTGCAGAGTGAGCAGGATCTTGTGTGAATCATTAAACAACGATTGGTGGCCCTGTGGGAATGCCTCATATGTCTGTCAATGCTAAACCCTCTCATCCTGATGTTGTTCTCTACTCTATGATTCTAGGACCCAGCGCGCCCTCGCTCTTTTCCTGCCACAGTTCTGGTTGTCGGAACAGATGAATACAAGCATTTTGTAGATCATGCACCCCGTTTCTTCTGCAAGGCTTTCTGAACCATAGGGACACTTCTGCAGCTGACGGAAAAGCACTAGCCCTCCTACTGCACATGGGGATCGATTATTGTAATTGATATTCAATGAATGATGGAGCACTGTCGCTAATTTCCACCATCATTAGAGACACTATAGATTGAAACTCATACATCAGGCATCACTTTTTGTATTGCAAATGCTAAACGAAGGATATAAAGTCCAGAAATTCGGATTTTCACCACACAGTGAAACATACTGTTAACATAAATAACTATATATTTCAGAACTCAGAAAAGTGAACTGTTTTCTATATTACACTTTTATTAGGCAACTGAGATATGGACCATGGACACTCTAAACTGTACTTGTGTCGTGGATTCTCTGTTGCTTGTCATTATTATATTTATTTAAGATGTTTATATAGTTTTGAATCAATAAGCAGTGTATTAAATATGTGTGATTCCAAAGCATTATGAGTCCTTGAATGTGTACTGCACCTATAAATTCACTCAGCTTCACAAATTCATATACATTAGGTTTGGGATGCAACCCAGCTGCTGAGAAATGCTATGCATTTGTGCCTTGGTACAGACAGCAAGACCCATATCCCTCACCCACATATTGCTGCTGCTCCTCCTTGATGGAGCATCAGAGAAGAATTACTGTGTCCAGTGCCCCTGGGCTGGTGGAAGATGATGCCTTAGAGCCTCTTACGTGAACTAGATACCCCAACCCACCCGTGGGCACAGGTAGTGCCAATGTGAAGTCAGTCAGTGGAGTGCAACATATCAGTTACACTATTGACTCTCATTCACGGCTATTCCATGTCCTTAGAGATCATCGATGCGATCGATCTGCTGTTAAAGGGCTTTGAGACAAAAGAAAGAAGGTACAGTTCAATGGAACAGTATAAATTTCTCCAAGTCAAAGCCTCAATCACATAATATTGAGGTTAAAAAATCTAAGGGGGTGTGGTATGGAAGAAATCACAATTTGTGATATTAATTTGCCAACATTGCCTCACTATTGGTGAACAGATCTACCATCTTGAATATAGAACTTGAACTTGATTGTCGGAGAACCAAAGAAGCCAAATTATATTTATTATCAAAGCTAGAGTTGAGGGAACAAATCTGGAAATATTGCTAGAGGTTGATAGGGCCTGATGCTTAGATAGTAGATGTTTTTTCTGTTTTGGCAAAGGACTGGGTGCTTCCAGCTACTTCTCCTAGCCGGCAGCCCTGAATCATTGTCACATCATGCATAAATATATAAAGTTTGGGTTGCAGAAGCATCTTGTTATGGGTAGAATGACCAGATAATGGTAGAAAATTCTGTAGGGTAATAATCTAAATGCGAAGTGGTTTATAAGAGGCGGTGCTTTCTAAGGTGTTTAATACCTCAGCAGCAAGAGGTGAGTTTCTTTAAACAAGTCTAGGTCAATGAAAGCTTCCGTCAATGATAGGGACCTCATGGAACACTGAGATACCTGCGCCCACTCTCTGAGGTACACTGAACCACCCACCCTGTTTTGTTACACTAATATAAGTATTCTCATTTCACAGGATCTAAGTCAGGGGTCTCCAACCTTTTCTGAAGTGCGAGCTACTTCTGCTCAAGGAAAGTCTTCCCGAGCTACTAGCAAATTCTATACCTGTAAAATAGTGACTACACTATGACCACCCAAAGCAAGATTTTCAGTAGTTACCACCCAAGTATACCATGTGCGGTTACCAGCAGAAATGCTGGGAAAAAGTTCTTCAATATTAAATGCCTCCCTTTAACTCATGAAGTAACATTCACATCTTGACATGCCCAGTGGTACAAAGGACATAAGCACAGCAGTACGTCTCCCCAGCTCAGCTTGAATTATCATTCACCAGTTTCTGAAAATGCACATTTTTCTATCTAAAACTACTTTCCCACTGGGGGAGAGTGTCGACGTTTCGATCCTGGTGCAATGAGGGTAATTTATATCCTCTGCAGGCGGGTCTTCCTCTGGACGGGGGGAAGGGGAGGCAACCTCGGGTAAGGTACAGTCAGGATACAGCCCCTGAGGAAGACCCGCCTGCAGAGGATATAAATTACCCTCATTGTATCAGGGTCGAAACGTCGACACTCTCCCCCATTGGGCCTGTACCTGATATCATCACAGCCTGCCTTTTCACAGATGAATGTTCTCTGTGTATCATCAGAAAGTCATGCAATTAATATTTGTAAATCCATAAGGGACTGGCCTATCTGTAAAACTGGTGCCACTATGAACCACAACCAGTTTTACTAAGGATAACAGAATGTGTAATTGATTGGTTATTGAATATGCCTTTTGGATTCCCCTCCTTTATATCTGTCCTACCTCAAAAGCACTGTCCTTTTTCACACTCCCCTTGGAGCAACCTGTTTCTCTTTTTGGAGCATTGAATATGGTGATCTGTTATAAAAGTAACTAAATAATAAACAGTCACTATTGGAGCGATATTTGGTGCCTTTGTGTCTTTTGAGGATATACTTGTTTGCATTGCAAAGAAAATGGTGGTACATTAATGATACAATGCTAATTCTATAGGTACCGGGTGCCCCTTGACTAATGAATGTTTTTCATAACTGAATTGTAGCTTTAAAGAAGTCTAGGACCGTTGTTTTCTATACCAATCACTACCCAGGTCCGTGGACAATTGTGGGTTGCCCCATTATATCATAATGGATGCTCACCATAGCACCACGGATGCCTGGATTATGCCAGTAATGCCCACCGTTATACTAGGGCCACAGTTGTGCCAAGGCTGGAAACCAGAAGGATCAGGAATAAGACCACATATCAGTCATGACCATTAATATGCCAGGAATAGGTACATATAGGCCAGTCATGCTCAGAGTAGGTCTATGATGGCTGCCAGCATACCACAACTAGACCACAAACACTAAAATAGTCAAGTCAAATAGGCATAATAGACCTGAAAGATATCTTAGTTACTTGTCAGAGGACGAAATCTTATCTTTACTCCAAACATATGAAGCCACAGACCACAGCAGAGGGGATGAAATTAAGACAGTCCCAATTGATTCGAATAGAGCATCCAGACATAAGGAAAGGAAACCCAATCCTAACAACCTTCAACAAATCCAGTTTACCACCAACTCACAAGAGATTAACCCTAATAACTTAGGGAAGCCTATGAAATCCTACTATCAATTGTCGGTCCACAGTAAAACATGCATCTGACATAGCTGCCCACATAGCTAGCCAGGAAATGGACCTAACTATCCTAACAGAAACATGGCTTTCGGAATCCTCTTCTCCAGTCATGGATCTCCTGGTGCCCCCACAGTATAACATTGTTAGATTAGATAGACAAAAAAAGACAGGAGGTGGTATTGCATGCATCCATCGATCGGATATAGAGGTCGGCAGATTTCATTCTGACCCACTCGAATCCTGTGAATATCTAGGTCTCAAAATAAGATCGGCAGAAAATCAAAGATGCAACATGCATGCGCTTTACCACCCACCAAGTATTAACAATGCTATCTTCATAGACCAGCTAATGGAGATCATCTCGGCGAACTCTAACACTCACTCTAATAACATTTTCCTAGGCGATTTTAATCTACATTGGGACGATAATAATGACAAACACTTCAATGCATTTAAAGATTTTTTAAATGAACTAAACCTTACCCAAGCCTGCACACTGCCAACACACTCGAAAGGAGCAACGCTAGACTGGATAATGTCGCGAAACAAGGAAACATCAATACGCTCAATTGTACCATGCGACTGGTCAGATCACCATGCCATAACCTTCCTAATACCCTCCATGAAAAAGAACTAAAACAACGCAGCCCACCAAAACCAAAAAGTGGATTCAGGACACCAGAGACTCTAATACCGATATTCTAATAGAAAGATGTGAGAAGTACCTAGTGCCGCCAAACAAACTGCAGAATGTGAATGATCTAACGGAACACTACACTACATCAATAACGAACATAGTCAACTCGACCATGCCACTAAAATTGAAAAGAGTCACTGAGAAAGAAAAAAATCCATGGTTTAATGGATCATTAAATTAAGATAGGCGAAAATTAAGACTTGCTGAAAGAAAATGGAGACAGCACCCATCATCCCCCACGTTGAAATCTCTCAGAAAAATCAGAAACAAGTACAACAAAAAGATCATTAACTCGAAAAAGGAATTTATTAGATCGGAACTGGATAACTCCAAAAACAGGCCACGGAAATTATTCGAGATCTTAAAGCAACAGTCCAATAAGCTGGCAAAATCGGCCCATGATTCTACTAAAACGCAGCTGAGTTGTGAAGAATTCTCAACTTTCTTCACCGAAAAGGCCAACACGCTTGAAAGAGAGCTCAGGACGAAAGCCGACAACCTTCTCAACCAACCACCCACGATGAACAATGCCATCACATCAATCAAAAATGAATGGACAAAAAACAAAGCACAATGGGATACCTTCAAGCTCTACGACCAGAATACCATCGCCAAAACGCTATCGGATATCAAACCTAATAACCACTATAATGACCTACTCCCCCATAAATGCCTAAAATCAATCAGCCACATAGTCATCCCAATATGGACAAAAATAATAAATGCCTCTCTATCTCAAGGGATCCTTCCAGAATGCCTTAAAACAGGTCAAGTCGTCCCCATCATCAAAAAACCCACAGCGGACCCGGGAGAACCAAACAACTTCCGCCCAGTAACCAATATTCCTATACTAGCCAAACTAATTGAGAAATGTGTACAAAATCAACTGAACCATCACATGGCAAATTTCAAGCTGCTAGACGACTGCCAGTCTGGATTCAGAACAGGCCACAGCACGGAAACAGCGATCCTACATATTGTAGACGATGCGCTACAGGCCCTAGATCACAATAGAACATGCCTACTAATCCTTCTTGACCTGTCGTCAGCTTTTGACACTGTAAATCATGAAAAACTACTAGCCAGGCTGCATGACAGGAAGGGATTGTCAGGAAATGTGCTGAAATGATTTGAATCCTTCCTTCAGAACAGAACGCAAAGATTTCTGGTCAACCAGACATTATCCCAATCATGCCCAAACTCAATTGGAGTCCCTCAAGGATCCACACTTTCTCCATCACTCTTCAACCTGTATGTCGAACCCCTTACAGAAATTCTCAGAGATGCAAGAATGGCATACCACATGTATGCGGACGACACGCAGATATACATAAAGATCAAGTCGCTGGAAGACATCAAATTAATGAATGAGGCCTTAAAAATGTCTTTACGTTGGTTAACTAGCAATCATATGAAGATAAATGCACAAAAAACTGAATTCCTATTAATCTCACCACCAAAGAATCAGACAGAAGCGAAAGAATGGACAGAAAAGATCACAGCACTAAACTGCAAACCTACGCTAGTCGATTCAGCGAAATCACTAGGAATCACACTGGACAAGAACTTAGACATGAAAGCCCACATTTAAGCAATGGCAAAAAGTGCCAGATTTCACTTGAACTACATTAGAAAAGTGAAACCATTCATTTCTATGACAGACCTCAAATTGGCAGTCAAATCTTTAGTTATCTCAAGGATTGAATATGGATGTACAACCTTAGCAGGTCTACCTAAAACTTCCACAGCACCACTAAAAGCATGTCTTAATGCAGCCGCAAGACTTATAACCGGATCGAGGTTATTTCCCCACACCTAAAATCATTAATCTGGTTACCTTACGAAGCCAGAATTCAACTTAAAATGGCATGTATTACACACAAAGCGCTCCACTATGGAACACCGAAATATTTGGCCAAGAAAATTGAACTATCGGGGCGAAACAGACCTGCCAGGAGTGCTAAGGAGATGCTGCTGAGACCACCGATCTTCCGGAAGAAGAAAACATATGACAGAGCTTTCTCCGGAGCAGCCCCCAGAATTTGGAATTCACTCCCTCCAAATATTTGGAAAATTCCTAACACAGCAACATTTAAGAGGGAAGCAAAGATCTTCCTGATGAGTAAGTTCCTTTCGTAAATAAGACGGCTCATCACAGCACTATGATATAGATGCTTTCACAACAGTCATTCAGATTTTGTAAAGATAATCGCATATCCACCTACGATTCTATTCTAATCGAGGCGCACAGACGTAGAACGCTCAGAAAAAGACGCTTCGGATCATGCATATTTGGATATCTCAGTTCACTTGTACAATAAGCAGTTTCCAATAGCGTGATTGGGAAAATTGAAGTTAATCATTCAGGGAAATAACAATATATATGTGATTACTGACAACACACGGTAACCTAATCCTGTCATTGTATTTGTTGCTTGTTAAATAATGTATAGTTACATACCTAAGCTACCTCATAGCGCTGTAAATCGTCCTGCTACTCATATTGTATTCGTGCTCAACTTACCTTTTGTTATTGTGAAGCGCTCTGATACCCAAGGGTCACGTTCGCGATATATAAAACTATATAAATAAATTAAGGATGACCATAATTATGCCATTGGCACTATTATGTCAGGAATGGACACAATTATGCCAAATATAACACACTTATGATAGGGCTAGCATATATAATTGGTGGTTCTTGGCACCAGGCCTAGTTTCAGGAAGCAATAGTGTTTATTATGGGCACACACATAAATGTTGATGAATCTCTTCATTTTCTCTGGTCTGGATCATACCCTGTTCTCCTCAAGTCTTGAGCTGATCATGCATCTGACACATTTTCACTCTGACTCCTGTAGTCCCGCACTTTGGTGGGTTAGCACTGATTACAGCTCAGGCTACTGCCGCCATACTTTTTTGATGGTGCACTGTTCACACACATGTTGTGACTGATAAAAGAGGGACTGCAACATAGTCAATCTCCTTGTGGCTTAATTATATTGAGATGGATACAGACTGTCATGTAGTAGGTCCTATAAGCTGGCACAGTGTGTGCTTGAGTGTTAGTAAGAGTTACTGTGATAAGTTTGGCTGGCTGTCACTCTTAGGGTCTTGAGATTATCAGTGCTGCCTTCTTTAATAGGCACCTACTCTGAAATTGATACTGGGCTTGACTTCACCTCAGTGAGCTACTTTGAAGGTACTGGTGAGCTACCAGTAGCTCCCGAGCTACTCGTTGGAGACTCCTGGACTAGAGAATCAGGATTTGTGATGGGAGTTACAGCGATATAAGCCTCGAGACAACCCATGGGATGAAATTCAGGTAAAACAATCCCAGACCTTTATGCAACCACCTGGGTTTGAGTTTCCATTACACTCTCCACCAGTTCAACCAGCCCCTACTGCAAACATGGTTCCTCAACCCTTACATCTGAAAGTGACAATCCCAACTCCAGTCCTGTTAGCCCCACCTGAGCTCTTCTTTGGTGATAATACGAAATCCAGGGCTTTTATGACTCAGTGTCAGTTACAATTCTTGTGTCGCCCCAATGCCTTTCCAAGTGATGCGGCTAAAGTAGCCTTCGTTATTTCTTATCTTGGGGGTAATGCGGCTGCATGGTCCATTTCCTTTGTTGAGCGGAAAGACCCCTTACTTTATGATTTTGAAAGATTTAAAGATGCCATGCACAAACTCTTTGCATAACACGTTAGTGAAGGCTAGCTACAACGAACTGCTAAATCTGCGCCAGGGGAGTAAAGATTTGTTGACCTACATTGCTTCTTTTCATCGGTTCATTGCCGAAACAGAATAGCCTGAGGTGAGGACAAAAGAACCTAATTTTTCTATTGTGGTCTACAGGATGGCTTAAAGGACATCATAGCTCAGATCGTAGAACCACCAACAGAATGTTCTCCTCTCATTGAGTTAGTAGTTAGGTTAGACAACCGTCTAGGCGAACGGAAAGGTGAAAAGTCACGGGGGGAAACTCGGGTGCTAGTCCCGAAAACTTAGAAGAAAGAAACAGCCAGTCCCCCCAGGACACCACAGAACCCATGCAAATATGGAGTGTCCGGGTACCTTTATCCGAAGAGGAGAAAGATAGAAGACGTGAACTTAATCTTTGCCTATATTGTAGGAAGGCTGGACATTTTGCCCGGGATTGTGGTAATAAACCCAGTTTCCCAAAAAATGGAGCAGCATTAACAGTAGGAGTAAAACCTGGTATAGAACAGCCAGAAAATGATCTGGCTTGGTAAAGATAGAGACCACATTATCGAGCGCTCCCATGAACGTGGTCTCCCATTTCCTAGCTTATACTAAAACGCCCTCACCCCGTCATCTTACCCTGATCGTGACCTTGGTTTTGTCTCCACAAGCACATATGGTCCTTCCCATACTGCTTAACTCAGGAGTAACGGGTAACTTTTTTGATTTAAGTGTAGCCAAGACCCTCGGAATTACCATGATCCAGAAAAACACCCCGGAACCAGTCGGAGCTGTGGATGGCTCTAAATTATCCTCTGAATTAATCAGGTATGAGACAGGTCCTTTAACCATGATTTGTGCCAACAATCATACTGAACAGATTCAGATCGACCTAATGGACACCCCTGTATTTGGAGCCATTTTGAGTATTCTGTGGTTACAAGTACATAACCCCAAAATAGACTGGGTTTCAAGAACAGTTATGCTTGATTCCAAACATTGTTGGCAAGCGTGTTATCAGGAGAAACCCCAGATAGTGATCCCTTTACATTGTGCTTCCACCCAACCCATAGCTGAAACACCAGTTGACTTGCCTGCACCATACCGAGACTTTTCTGATTTTTTCAGTGGACAACAGGCCACAAGCTTACCACCCCACTGAACATATTCCAGTCGCATTACCGTGCAGAGAGTGTATGCTCTATCAGAATCATAAATCTTGTATATGTGGGAGTATATAGATGACCTTTTGGCTAAGGGTTTCATTAGTCATTCTACCTTCCCTGTGTCATCATCTCTTTTTTTCATCCTGAATAAGAATGGGGAATTGCGTGCCTGTATAGATTACCACGCAATTAATAAGGCAACCGTAAAGAAACAATATCTCTTGCCACTGATACCGGTTCTTTTGGACCATGTTTGTAACTCCACTATCTCCACAAAACTCGATCTGAGGGAATCCTATCACCTAATTCGGGTTATGGAGGGAGCCGAGTGGAAGATGGCGTTCCGGACCAAATTTGGTATTTTTGAATATACTGTGATGCCCTTTGGTCTGTGCAACGCCCCTGCAGCCTTCCAATTTTTGTATCAATGAAGTGCTGCAGGAATGTCTTGACGTCTGTGACATAGTTTACATTGACGATATTTTGATCTATTTGTCATCTCCAGAAAAACACATAGAGCATGTACGGGCGGTCCTTCAACAACTCAGAGAACACCACCACTTCGCCAAGGCAGAGAAATGCATTTTTCATGCCACAACCATTGAATTTTTGGGGTATGTCATCTCCCTAGATGGGATTGCCATGGACACCTCCAAGGTGCAAGCCATTTTACAATGGAAGGCCCCAAAATCTGTGAAAGAGATAGAGCAATATTTAGGGTTTGCAAGTTTCTACCGGTGCTTCATACTCCAGTTTTCTTTGGTGGTGTCACCCATCACCCGCTTACTAAAAATAGGGGTCCCCATTTGCTGGGATTCGCAAGCTAATGAAGCCTTTCAACAACATACCAAGGTCTTCACGGAAGCCCCTTTACTTCGACATCCAGATCCATCTCAGACTTTTTTTGTGGAGGCTTATGCATCACAAATTGCTGTGGGTGAAGTCCTGTCACAACGAGACCCTGAAACAGGATTATTTTACCCTGTTGCCTATTTTTCTAAAAAATTGTTACCAGCCGAGCAGAATTATATATGGTGGCAGAAAGGAAGCTTCTTGCCATAAAGCTCGCCTTTCAAGAATGGCGTCATCATCTCTTGGGAGCAAGACATACCATAACCATCCATACTGATCACCGTAACCATCAATTCTTCAAAACATTAAAGCCTTGACTCCACGACAGCTCCGCTGCTTAGTCTTCTTTAACCCCTTCACCGCGGCACGAATTTTGCCGTGGCGCTTGGGGGGTTTGGGGGCAGCGTGGCGCCGCCATGCTCGTGATGGAACCACTCCGTCATGAGCCACGGGCGCGCTGTGCTCATGACGGAGTGGTTCCGTCACGACTCCGCCCACTCGCGCTAATCGCCCGCACAGGCGGGGAATCGGCGCCGCGTGGGCGGAGCGGCCGCCAACGGCCGCAGCATGACGGAACCACTCCGTCATGAGCACACGGCGCCCGTGGCTCATGACGGAGTGGTTCTGTCATGAGCAGGAAAGGGGTTAACTAATTTGATTTTGTTATTACATATAGACCGGGCAATGCACAACAAAAAGCAAACATACTTTCACGTTTCAATTTCTCCTCACCCGATTCTGATCAAAACAAGATGCAACCTATCATACCAGCTGAGAGAATTATAGAAGTTTGTTCCTCTCAAGAATTTTATGAGAAACTTGCTCAGGTAAAAGATATCACTCCTAATCCCTCTGGTGTGCTTGAAGAACAGGGCTTCTTGTATCAGGGTGACCAACTGTTTGTTCCTAACCAAGAATTGAAGGAAACTGTTACACTGGGGACATGACTCTGCTCTTGCAGGGCACCTAGGGGAAAAGAAGACAATTGACTTATGTCAACACTGGTTTTGGTGTCCTATGTTAATACAGGATGTTAAGAGATACATTCAAGACTGTCCTACTTGCATTCAAGCAAAAACACCACACACACCTCCAGCAGGTATTTTACAACCTCTCCCAGTCCCGTCAACGCCATGGTATACCATAAGTATGAATTGCATCACAGACCTACCCTCCTCCAATGGGCACACAGTCATTTAGGTAGTGGTAGATTACCTTACAAAAATGGCACATTTTATTCCCATGAAAGCCCTTCCCACAGCTAGTGCGCTAGTGACTTTGATTATACAACACATAGTGCGTCTTCATGGGTTACCTTCTTCCATCATGTCTGTCTTTTCTGTCTGTGGATCCCAATTCATCTCGTGCTTCTGGCGGTGTTTATGTTCCTCTCTGGTGATAGATGTCCGTTTGTCCTCTGCGCATCATCTGCAGACGGATGGTCAAACGGAACACACAAACCAATCCTTAGAACAAATCCTACGGTGTCTGGTCTTCACATGGTCCTCTGAGTGGGATAAGGTCTTGCCACTGGTTGAATTCGTCTTTAATAACAGTAAGCACACTGCTACTGAGGTTTCCCCATTTTATTGTTTGACTGGCCATCATCCTAGAATGTTCCCTATTCTTGACCCTACCAAAGCAGGAAAAGTCCAGTCAATGCAGGAACACCACACTGAATTGTATGATATCCAACAATAGGAACAACAGCATATAGCTCAGTATCAAGAGGCATGTAAAACACAAGCAGATAAACATAGAATACCTGCTCCTGACTATCATAGTGGGGATTATGTGTGGCTATCTTCCAAGAAATAACATTTGGCAGGATCAAAAAAACTACTCCCCTACTTTCTTGGTCCCTTCACCATCCATAAAAACAGTGAAACC
Source organism: Triturus cristatus (assembly GCF_964204655.1). Lineage (NCBI taxonomy): Eukaryota > Metazoa > Chordata > Amphibia > Caudata > Salamandridae > Triturus > Triturus cristatus. The sequence goes on along the minus strand of NC_140593.1, from coordinate 86,825,202 downwards.
TTTGGCCATGGAACTTGAGTTACCAGAGGACTACAAGGTGTGCCCTGTATTTCATGTATCCCTGCTTCATCCCTATTTTCCTACCACTCGCTCTGCCTTCTCACATTTCTGTCCACGAAGTTGTTTGGTTTTTTCCTTTTCTTGCCATAGTTTGTTACTTTGTACTGTATTTGTTGGTGCCAGTGCTTGTTTTGAAAATTCTTGTTGTTTTTAGATGCTAGCAATAGTGTCACATTATTGGACATGTGCACCTGCCATGCTAATGGGCGTGGCTAAGGCACCTGACATGCTTATGGGCGTGGCTAGTCGTGTGTGGTTAACTGCCACTGAACTGGCTATAATAGCCCAGCCTCACACCTGTCAATGCTTGGCTTAATCTCCTGGTTCCTGCTTCAGCTGGAGACTTCTTCTGTCACCGCTTCAGGATTTCCTCCTTCACCATTGGACAGAAGCATGTGCCGGTCCAGGACTGCAAGCATCGGACAGCTGAGTGCAGCGCGCTTCAAGGCTGTGTGTGAAGTGAAAGGCTGTGCGACTTTGACATTTTCTGTTGGTATCAGAAGGCTCGTCCTTGCATAACTGCCATGTGAATTGGCCATCTGGTATATGGCACAAGTGACTTTTGATTCAAGACTATGGCATTTACATCTTGTTTCATGCTTTGCGCTTGGGATCAATTTATGTTTGAAATCATTTCGTATTTGTGTTACACTTCGTGCTTGGAGTCATTTTATGTTTGAACTCATTTCATATTTGTATTACGCTTAGCGCCTCGAGTCATTTTATGTTTGAACTCATTTCATATTTGTATTCAGCTTAGTGCTTGGGTTCATTTTATGTTTCAACTCATTTCCATCTTCTGAGAGTTTTGTTTCTACTTTATTTGCATTCAACTTTGATATTAAGACAAATATTGTGAACTTGATACCACACCTTGTGCATGGAAGTATCCTGTTACCCCTCTGATCATCATATCGTATGAACACTGGGCCTGTTCCTAGATGTGAATATAAGTTTATGGGTGTTTTGTGCAAACGAAACAACATGTCTAGGTGCTATTTGTTTACCTGGCTGTAGATGACACATAATCATAGCCAGTGACTCCTTTTTGGCAGCATTGTTTTTAGAGAACTATCATTTGGATTGTGTTCTCCTGCAACCTACAAACAAAGGCTAAGAGAGTATCTCAGTTCCTTTTAAGAATCAGGTGACTAACATAACTCACTTATTGTGAATGTTCTAGTTGAGTGCACCTGGGTGGCCCACAAATGTCTCTATACTCATCTGTTGTATTTCTTATTTTATAGAAAAATGCAAGTCCTCAAAAAGGCAACCCTACTCTGCAAACAGATCCCCTCGCTGGACCAGGCTGTGTGGAGTAACAGTGTTCTCTCTCTTTTTCTCGTCCCATTCCCCTTCCCTTTTGGGACACCTGCCAGGACTCCTGTAGCGAGTTCAGTAGTGCTGAGAGGTGTTCTAGGAGGAGAGGGGACAGTTCATCGCACCTGCAGATAACCTGAACTTCAAGTGAGTGGCTGTGCCACAGTCTTACAATGGCTATTCAATCTCTTGGGGTTTAAATGAAAGATAGCTTTAATGTTCTTGAGACTTCAAAACAGGAGGCAGGCCCTTTGAGTCACTTTGGTTCTGGGTTGGAGAAATGCAGGACTAGTCCTTCTTACTCTCCAGCAAGAGGATAGCAGGTCATCACAGCAGAGCAGGTGTGCGGCATAGTAGCAGTCCAGCAGAGTGGCAGTCCTTTCAGCCGCACAGCAGTCCTTCTTCATGGCAGAGAATCCACAGGTAAAGACGTATTCTGAGTTGGTGGTGTCTGAGGTCCAGTACCTATACCCAGTTGTGCCTTTTGAAGTGGAGGAGACTTCAAAGAGAGGCCTCTTAAGTGTAGAGAGTCCCTGCTTTTCCTGCCCTGTCTCCAGACTCACTGAAGGGGTGTAGGCAGCCCTTTGTGTGGTGACAGGACACAGCCTATTCAGGTGTAAGTGTCAGCTCCGTGCTCCCTTCCTGCCCAGGATGTTCCATCAGGATGTGGATGGTGCATCAGTCACACCTAAGCTCCCTTTGTTTGTGGCTGTTCAGAGGGAATGCACTAAGCCGAGCTGTCACCCACCTCAGACAGGTATACAGAGACAGGCAGAAGGCACTGAATGGTTAAAGAAAGAAATTGCCAACTTTCTTAAAGTGGCATTTTCAGAATTACAATTAAGAATCTAAATTTACAATAAGTTAGGATTATTGATTGTGATTCCAGAGACACCAAACTTGGGGGTTCCATCTCTTCCAGAGACACCAAACTTGAGGGTCCCATCTCTTCCCAATTGGAAATTACATTTATAAGATTACCAACTGGCTGGCCCCTGGAATCTGTTCAGAATCTCTGATTACCATTTTACACTTCCTTTACTGCTGAAAGATGTGATGAAGTGTGCTTTGCAATTCAAATCCACCAGAGAAGGCTCATACACCATGACCTGTTTAAGTCCTAGGTGTTTCAGAATGGCAGACTAGAAAATGCCATCCCCGTGGCAGTACAAAAATCTCCCATTTCAACATAAAGGAGGGTGCAGCTTGTAGTCAGATACTAAGGTTGAAGCAGTCTTGGAAAGGTGCACACAGTGAATCAGCCAAAAAGTGCTTTTTTGCGAATTGTGATAGCAACAACATTTAGAAGGCAAAGATGGAGGGCCATTAGCATAGCATCTGCCCAATTCAGCAGGCCTCGAAAAATCTACTCGCCCACCTGCAATGGCGTGTTAGATTTTATCAGGTCAAGCTCTTTTTAGCAACTACTGGTCCTTTCTGGTGAGTGACCACAATCTGGAAAGGAACAGGTGTTCCGTTTATTCAGAAAAAATTGAGCAATGAAGATGTCTTTAAATCTTGTTTTTTATCTTGTCACATTTGCTGTCTGTTCAAGGAAAGAGGTCAAAAGTCACTTCACTAATTGCTGCTTGTGACAATTGAGTTTATTTTTCCTCCCCTTACTACAGTTAGAGGTTTTTGTTAAGTGCAATGTCTAACAATCATTGTGAAACAAAAGGCTGTTAGATATGTCAGTTTTCTTCTAACACATAAAATTTCAAATATTTTCCCAGATCACAGAATTTGAAACCAATTTATGGGTCAAGAACATTACAAATAGATTGAGTAGATTATTGAAGTCACTAGACCTGCATACCTAATAACATTGCAATGATTTTTTGAGGCCTTTGATGTACTTAGAAAGACAATATACATAACTTCCATGTTTACCATTCGCAACACAAATATAAGGGGACAGCCATACAGTAGATATCTGCATAGTGGGGACCTGAGCACGCTGTTGCAAAGTAAGAAACAGGCTCTTTTGTGGATGACTAACTCACTCTCAAACATAATTTCAACTTTGTTTGGCTATCACCTTTGCTTTTCTTCTGCCACGTTGGTCCTATTCAGTGAACGGGAGCACCACGGAGGAGCAAGGAAATAAATACATGCATATGTAATGCCAGCCAGTATCCAACCATCATGTATCCTCAGCGGCCAGGAACCCAGAAAGGATCTGTCACCACGATGGCTAGATCAGTTTTCACACTATGTCCATACAGGCAATTCAGCTGACACAGCGTGCAGAGAAGGGGGCTGTTTTCACCATTATTTGGGTAGAAGGGATTTCCATGCACAAGTCACATCGTCGGGTGCAACTCAAGTAAAACGAGGGTCATAAGGTGTGATACAAACGAGGGTTCAGTAACTGTAAGAATGTCTTTATTTACAACCATATCATACCCCATATGTGTTGAACGACTTCAAGGCTTATGCATGAGTAACAGCCCACTACCACTCTATAGACCATGGGTACTCACAAACATTTCCCTAGGAGCCACAAAGTTTGATCTGTGGTGTGACCGAGGGCCGCACTGATGCCAGCAGGGTGGCGGTTGGGCAATATGGGATTTGTAAGGTTGGTGGAAGGGAAGGGGGAAGCATGCACTTGCAGGGGCTGAAATGCACAATGCAAAAACTGAAAACCAATTCTGACTTCCCCATTTGACCAAATTGTGTGATCCTAGGCAATTGTTTTTTTCCCACTTTGTCTCCTTTTCCTTCTTTTGTGTTTGATTTAATAAACTATGATATTGTCCATTTATAATAGCCAGCTAGTCCACCCAGAGGGTGCACATTACAACTGAGTTGTCTCTTAGTTCACTATTGGCATTGTTGTCAGAGTTGGTGGAAGCATGAATGTTTCTAAATTCTTATTTGAAAACTATCATTTAAAATAAATAAATACATTGATGTAGTGATATCATCGGATAGGCCCCGTATCACTGCTGTAGCTCAATAATAACAAAACACAAGACAGTGGCTTACCAGGGTGGTCTGATGAACATGCATTCTCGTTAAATCATGCCAAGGATACATACAAATGTTGTCTCCTTTGCTCTTTACGCGTTCAGAGGAATTCTCCATGTCTCCAGGCTCTGAACCCGTGATTCATCATCTACGACCAACCATTCAAGTACATTGTATACAAACATGTCCGTCTGTGCCATTCTTTTGTGATCATAGGTAACTCCATTGCAGAACCAACTGAATCTCCCTTCAGAGTCACACTTGCACTGTACTCTCCTAGTAGACATATGGATGAAAGAGAACATTTAAACTGAATCATATCAAAGCATCAATCCTGATACTAGGAGAAAGCTCTTCAACTTTGTCTCAGACTACGGTTTGTTTTCTTTGCATATATTCTCTATCTACACCTGGATTAAGGAACAGGCAGCCATACTGAATGTGATTGCTCCACTAAGTCTCAAATCAGCACAGCCTGTTTTGCCTTTTGCAAACTGAAGGCACGTCGCATCTTATTTAGCCGTCTCCCTTTTACAGCGAGCAAGGTGCTGTGATTTCTGACATAATGCATATGTGGTACCCTCCTTGAAAAAAGCAATATACAACCTCAAGACATTTCGGACTGATTTTTCTATGGGATTCAAATATACAGATCATAGCTATTTTAGCTGAAATTGACAGCAATAATTGTCACTGCAGTAATTACTAGGGGTGGGTGGAATTTGCGAAATCCACTTACGCAAATTATCGCGAAAATGTTAAAAATTATCGCAAACACGCGGAAATATCGCGAAGATGCGGAAGTTTTTTTCCCGCATGTTCGCGAAATTTTCTGCATGGTTGCGGCTCGCCAACTTACCCATGTGGTTGCTCGCGGGCGCGGCCATCTTGTTTTCAGTTGTCTCGTGGTGCATGATCGCGAGAAGAAAGACGTGATCACGCGACGCATGACGTTACTGCGGGCGCGAACTGTCGCGAGACAGCGCAAATGGCTAAAAACAATACAACAGCTCATGGAGAACGCGACCGGATCAAGAAAACTTGTCGGCGAACGCAGGGACTCAGGTAAGGCGATCGCGCGCACGCGAGAATGTATTATTTTACACCGCGAGCAAGAAACAAATCATCGCCAAGCTGCGGAACGCGGAAATTTTGACATTTTCGCGCTCTCCGCGGAATGCAAAAATGTCAAATTAGCGCAATTTCCGTGAACGGAACGAAATTTTCGCACAGGCCTAGTACATATGCGATGCTGGGTGAGGGTTCTGGGGTACGGGGTTGGGGCGCGTACAGGTGCGGGCCTGGTGCGGTGGGGGTACGGCACGTACAGGTGCGGCCCTGGGGCGGTGGGGGTATGGCATGTACAGGTGCGGGCCTGGGATACCCACGTACATGGGGGGGTACGGCGCGTACATGCGGGGGTACGGCGCATACAGGCACGGGCCTGGAGTACCCGCATACATGGGGGGGGTACGGCGCATACATGCGGGGGTACAGCGCATACAGGTGCGGGCCTGGAGTACCCGCGTACATGGGGTGGGGGTACGGCATGTACATGCGAGGGTACGGCGCGTACTGGGGGGTACGGCGTGTACGCGTGCGGGCCTGGGGTACAGTGCAGACAGGGGGGTGTACGGTGCTGACATATTGGGGGGTGGGGGGGCTGTACGGCTCGTACACAGGCACAAGTTTACCCGTGTACATGTGTGCTACTGCATTGGCTCCGTACGGGGCCTTTTACATGCGGTTGTGTATTCGGACGGGCGGTACGAATCGTACTTGCGTGTTCGGACTTTTGTTTTACGATTTGCACGTAAAAATGTCCGGCTCCCTCTCGTACACTTTTCACGAGGCCATTCGGACGTAAAAAATTCCGACTCCCTCTCGTAGACATTTTCCGACGCTATTCGTAGGTATTTTTCACGTCCGAATGGTACTTGGCCGCTTGTACGGTACTTGTACGATTCGTACGTAAAAAAATACGGATACGAGTCAGACGGTAAATTTTTTTGACGGGTCAGAATCGGCACCAGAATATGTCAAAAATATCGACTCATACAATATCGAGTACAATATTATCACCAAAGTAATTATATAATTAATAAAAAATTAAAAAACACTTTTCACATAAAACAATTACTTTAAATAAAACCAAACTTGTAAACACACATTTAAATGAAATACACATATACGGCATCAACAAAATATATACCTTTCACCCCAAAAAATTATATATCTAAATTATATACAATAAAACCCACCAAAAAATTAGCATAAATACAAACATTAAAACGCCACCCAAGATATTACTAAATATATATATATATGTAAATAAATGTATGAACAAAAATATCAAACTATATATAGTACAAGAAAAGTTAAACCTAAATTAGCATTTACCATAGAAGGACTCGACTGAAAAACAACATTCTAAGTATACTAAACCAACCAATAAAATAAAACTATAAATAACTTTAACCAATAAAATCAAAAAAATAATTACATCAACAACATAAAGAGCACACTAATTCAAACAACTAAATACTTAAAAAATTTCAAATCTTGCAAGACAATGATACTCTGCCAGATTCTCTCATCAAACCATTAACCCCTTCAGTGCCCGCCCCTTTCCCCGCCCTGTGCCGGCCGTTGTATTAGCGGGCGGGGTCTATGACGAGCTGGACTCGTCATGGGCACAGCGCCACCGCGGCCCATGACGAGTCCAGCTCGTCATGGGCACTGAAGGGGTTAAAGAAGAAAAAAATACATCTGAACAACTACATAACCAAGTATGTAATAAATATATTTAAACTAAAACGTAACTGTTATGAAACTTAAAAATAAAATGTAGCAAATAAATATTATGACACTATCCAACTTTTATGCTTTTACATAGACTTCCTAAAAGTAAAAATCTACAACTTGAAAACCGACAAACTACCAAATATCATCAACTACCACAAAGCAGCAAAAATATATAAGAAATTAAGTACACATAAATTAATAAGACATTATAAACTCACCCAAATAGTTAACAAAAATAAACACAACAGCCTCAACCTCTATAAACTATCAAGAAAATACCATTTAAAATGTAACTTATGTCTATTTTCATTCAACAGAAAAGAAAGCACCTGCTCCACATTCGGACACCCCCTATGAAAAAGCTGCAAAACCGCTTGAAACATCTCAACAGAACATACATGTAGGTATATATAATAGAAGTAATTGCATTTGTAACCTGTTAATAACAAATGTGCAAATGTTTAAAGATATTATATATTTATGCGATTACACTACTTACAGTTACATCGATAGAGGCCACCAAGTTTATCACTTCACAGAAAAAATGCAGCTACTAAACCACATTGGTTAAACGTACAGCCAAGAAAGTACATAATCAGAAACTATAAACTGGAAGTGTCCTAAATAGTATTCTAATGCATGCTATGGGAGGGCAACCACAAATGCTGATGCCGTAATTCATGTAGGAGAGCACAACCATTCCCCAAATGTTACAGAAATAGAAGTAAAAGAAATATTACAAGACATAAGAGAGGCAAGCATTAGCTCCCAGGAACCCACAAGCAAAATCCTGAAAGATATACTACCTAGAGTTCCTGAACACATGACAGGGCAACTACCGCCTAGCCCCACTTTAAAACGTTTAATTGCCCAAACTAAAAAAGCCACCAGCGTTACCCCACCTGCCCCTAGAAGATAACATAACATACCTGAACATTAAAAAATTACACATAATGAGGAACCTTTCCATTTACATGACATCCTAAATATTGAGTAACAAATTCTAATATTCTCTACAGCAAACAACTTAATGAAACTTAGCCATGGTCAAACCTGGATGATGGATGGGACCTTCAAAATGCGTCCCAAACTGTTCACTCAGATATACACCATACATGGTGAATATCTGAATATCAAAACACAAATATCTCTTTTATATATGCCCTACTACCTAATAAACAAAGAAGAACTTACTACGAGCTCTTAAACCACATAAAAAATGACACAAATAACTACTTCTCCCAAAATATGATCATAGACTTTGAACAAGTCATGATTCAAATAGGCCGGACTGTAAAATCCAACATTAAGTCGGCGGGCGAGGAAAATCCAGCGCAAGACCACCTCCTGGTGAGATTTCTCAACACGGGCAATTGCGGCAGGTGGCTACCGCTCATGTTGAGAAACCTGCCACTCACTTTGAGGAAGCTGCTGCTCGAGCAGAACACCTACTCGAGTGGTAGAAAGAAGCTTCGCACTCTTGCACTGCATGTGGGGCCATTCACGCTTATTTTACAGCACGGAATAAACTCCCAGCGCTGAAAATCAGCGCAACTTACCTCACTCCACTGCTTTCAGAACTCCATGGCGTGCAAAGAGTTCTTTAGTCACTTCATGGAGTTCCATGTGGTGGAACTCCATGAACTCCACCCAAGCCTAGATTCAAACCATTCTGAAAATATACCCCACTCAGCTATACACGGCTGTTACTATAGTTTCAGTCAAATTATATGAATACACTTCCAAGAATCTGCACTGAGTGTAGAATATTCCACAAACAGCCAATTTGCCTTTGGAATGATAGTGCTAGCCTATGTCTCTATCACAGGGGTAACCAACCTCTACAATTTACTAATAGAAAGACCTTTCTAACAAAAAAATTAAGACAAACATAGTCCCCTAATGGACTATTTCAAACACACTTGGGTTTTCAGGCTCCATCCCTGTGGACACAGATGCCAACCTAAATTCCAAATACCATAGTGGACTGTCTATAACAGCACTTTGGCACAGGAAGCCAAGAACTATGAATGGATTCATCTGTAAAAAAATTGCTCCTAATGTTAGCAAACAAACAACAAGAATGTACCCCATTCTACAATTTAAAGTTAAACTCTTCATAAATAACAATGGACTACATTATTTAGAAACAATAGACAAAAGCATATTATAAAATAAATATCAAACTACCAAAGTCCTCAGAAAGTATGACAAACTCTATGCCAATCTATTTTCTTTAAAATGATAAAAGTAATATTTTGTTAGATCAGTCAAACAGCTACTTAAAATTGAAATGTATGTAAAGACTGATATAATAAAAATATATGTAAACTAGTTTAAAAAATATATGACCAACCAAATTAGAGAAAATAAAACTCAAACATCACATAAAATAATTACAACACATAATCCAAACATTTACACATAACAATGACATAAATTTGACAAAAACAATTTAGGCCCTCATTACGATGAGAGTCGTAATTCCTCCGACTACAGGTCAGAGGTTTGCGAGCCACTTTGTGGTTTCAGTTTCGCCCGCCATGTTATGATGCAGACGGTCAAAAGTGAAACCGGCTGGTCATTCCGGTTATATTCCGACTGGCTCCTCGAGCCCGTCGGCCAGTCGGAGACTGGCACGTAATCCCTATGGATGGCGTTTTCTCAGTAGGGATTGTGATATTGGTTTCCCACAGGCTTTCTAACATGGAAAGCCTGTCAGAAAGCGACATTGGCAGCCCATACCATGGCACCCTGCAGCCTCCGGTTGGGGGCTGAGGGGGCACCATTCCTGCACCGTGTGGAAGGAATCCTGAGGTACCTGCCACACGGTGCAGGGATGAACTTTTGCTACAGTTGGTTTATGGCTGTAGCCAAGCTCCCATAGACAAATGGGAGTATGCGACCACACCATGTGTCCACCCGACATCATAATTAGGCCAATAATGTCACATCTCCCATACAAAATAAAAAAAAGAATTACAACTTACTATTTTGTAGCTGCAGATCTTTCTCAGTCTCCGCGTAACAAAAATTAGTAATCATTCAGAAATTAGATAAATTAATCAAAAAATTCCTCCAAAAATGCAAAAATATAATGAATTCAATTGAAAACACCCAAAGCAAAATCCAAAGTATCAAGATTCTGTAAAACAATAAAGGGCCCTTGCAATAAGTTATACATTAGGAAGACCAATCAAGAAATCAGGTAAAGGACCATACAGCACAAATCGTGAATAAAGCGCAAAGTGGTAACAGCTCCACTTGTAAACCATTGGATAGAAAACCACCACTCTGAATCTGACATCAGGTGGACAGTGTTAGCAACAATAAAAGCCAACCAGAGGTGGTGACACAGATAAAAAATTTAATCACAAAGAAGCTTATTTTATAGTGTATTTCAATACTTTGTCGATTGGTCTGAATGAAATGTCTGAATTACACAATCTATCTGGTAGATAAACATTTTAGACTTATACCCCAATCTACATTATCAGGTTCTTCATATAAAGACACTTTGTGAGATACACTGGATTCAGCTTGTAAGAATCGTTCTTGACAAAGTGCTCTAATCCCTTACTCCACCAAACTACAAGTCCCATAATTCCTTGAGACCTAATACGGGCCCAAACAGCATCTACTTCATTAGTATGTCCCATCACTAGCACGAAATCGCTGTCGAACATTGCATCGTGGAGAAATTGTGGCCTCTAATGCATGCCGCGGCTGGAATAGGGTTGTTTTCGCCAAGTAAGGGTTCCTACCTTGTTGTCCGCGAAATTCGAGCTGTTGACTTGCTGGGCAGTTCACTAGTTAGCGTAGCTGCCCATGTGAGTGACCGACATTTGTGTGCATTGCATTTTGTAAGCGCGCTGTCAGACTGTCAATCTTGGGCAGTCTTGAGTGCCGTCTGAATGTTATTCTTGGGTTGTCTTGAGCCTTGCGACACGTCCGTTTTGCTCTACAGTTTATGAACAAGCCTGTTTCGTTGATGGAATTGGCAGAGGAGTCCTGAACATTACGTTGGAGTAAAATTCTGTTACTTACATTGTAGATTGATCCATCAAGCAATTCGTTTGCCATAGATGCCACGCCCAGTATTACTGACGAACCAGATCATGTTCCAATTGAGTTACTTTTTTTGACAGGATCGTCTATTAGGATGGTGACCGTAGAAGTTTGTGTTTGGGGCAAAATATTGCCCTATTAAACGGTGCCATGGTGACAAAGCTTTGTCTTTTTGTTACAGTGCAGATGAACATAACTGAAACCTGCTGGGTGATATTATCATCAGTCTTTTTAAGTAATTTCATAGGTTTCTGGAGTTTTTTTAAGTTAGAATACACAGACTAGTGTGTTAAACACTTTGTTTATATGTTTTTTAGATCCTGCCACCATTTCCTTGTCCTGAGGAGAGCCCTGATGAGCAATCTTTAGAAATGTAAAATATGTAAATGTAAATCTGTATTTGTAAAGTGCAAACTACTCACCCTTACGGGTCTCAAGGCGCTGGGAGCTGTTGAGGAAATTAAGCAAAGCTGTTGCCCAGAGTCACATGGTGCTGAGCTGAGCCGCCGCCGGAGCGAACCGTGAACCCTGTGCTCCTAGGTCAGCTGCCCTTGGCCACTGCACCACACCTCTCCACGTCAGAGGGTTCCAAACGCGTTGACCACTATTTGAGCACCTACTGTGAACTATTAATTACACGATTTGGAAAATACCAGTGTAAACCAGGGCAATGTCCAATGGTAAATGCTTTAAATCTTATCCTGGTTGTTACAATTATGTGTTTGAAGAGGTGCCTTATCCAGTGATCATGATAGCAATGCAATGAATTTTTTAGATTGTATTTAAGACGTTAATAATAATAATTTTCCAGCTCTTGTTTGGATTTGTAAAAATGAGTACTGTTTGTTTGTTGTGTCCCGTGTGTCATTATATGTTTTACAGTAACATTGTCAACTGTGGTTTGTTCAAATTGTGTTTTGTTTTTCATTCATGTGAAAACTTTTGTATGTTACCTTTTGTGTGTGTCAACAAATGGTTGTATTACATTTACAAATGGAATTAAAAATAAAGAATCAAATGGTGACTGGAGCTATTGATTTGAGCAGCCACTAATGAAGTGAAATTATAAAGTGTTTGTCAGTGTTGCATTTTTTGTTTGATTTAACTTTCTAAAAGTGGCATATTAAAAATTGTAAATTAAAATCAATTTTTACTAAGGGTGGGCGGAGTTAGTGGAGTGCCACTAACCAGAGTTCCATGGAGTCTCCGCTCCACTCCACCCTAATTTAAAAAAATTGCAAATATTCACTTACTTGCTCTTGTGTCTCCGGGCTGCCCTCCTCCTCGCCGTGGTCTCCTCCTCGCTGCCCTCGTGCAAACCCCTACTTTGTACCTCTTGTGAGGACTGCACATGCACGCGCATGAGCAGTCATCCCTAGACGTACAAAGTAGAGGTTTGCGACCGGTGAGGACAGTGAGAAGGAGAGACAACGGTGAGGAGGAGGGCAGCCTGGAGATGCCAAAGCAGGTACGTGATTTTTTCCTGTTCTGACTTGGGAGTGGGTGCAGGGGCTAACTCCGCTACGCCGCTGAGTCTGAGTTTTTGCCTGAACTCTGCCTTCCCAGCGCAGCGTTGAGTTGGCAAAACTCCACAAACTCCGCTAGTGGAGTGGAGTTTGCTCCCCGGGCTTAATTTTTACCATTAAAGAGGATTTTTTATTAGAATTCTCAAAGACATCAAACATGAAATGTGCACCTTTCCAAAATCAAAAGTTAGCACTTGTTAAATGTAATAAGGTAAACAAATGTTACCCTCTGGGAGAGGTAAGCCTCACAATGGTGAACAACAAATTTAGTCATTGTTCGCTACCAGGACATGTAAAACGTAAGTGTAAATGTCCACTCATTTACTTACACTTCGCCCTGCCCTCTGGGCTACCTAAGCTTTACCTTAGGGGTGACCTATATCCAATAAAAGGAGAGTTTCAGGCTTGGCAAGGGGTTATGGGCCAAGGGAGCAATGTGTCAAACCTGGGAAAAGTTTTAAGGGGCTACTTAAATGGGTGGTACAATAAGTATTGCAGGCCCATTATTAGCATTTCATTTACTAGCCCTCTGTATATAGTGTACTACTCTATAAAGGACTTACAAGTAAAATAAATATTCCAATACTCTACAAAGGACTTACAAGTAAATTAAATATGCCAATCAGTTGTAAGCCAATTTTACCATATTTAAAGGCGAGAGCACAAGGAGTTTAGCACTGGTTAGCAACGGTGAAGTGCACAGAGTCCTAAGGCCAACAAAAACAAATTCAGCAAAAATAGGGGAGCGGTGAAGGCAACATTTTGGGTGGAATACCTCCCTAAGGCTGATAGGGCTAACAGGGTGAAAGCAAGTTAATTGCATGGCCTTTAGAGGGATCCATGGGATGGGACATCACATCTCCCTGCATGTCCTCATGTGGTGTCCCACTACTTATCTTGCTATCAACACATATTATGTGTAGGACACTTCTTAGTCATGGATCCGTAAAGAGTGAGGAGGTACCTCTGGCTGTAGTTGTAGGAGGACTCAGGAACTTAACCACTTTTGTGTGAACCTAAGCCACAAGGGCCGGCGTATATGTTATGGTGAGTACATGCCATAGCCTGAGAAAGTGGGTATTCAGGATCCCAAAGTCTGTACAGAAGTATAAAATGCTGATGTTTTGCTGTGAAAGAGGATGTGTAAATCAGCACAAAGGTACAGCACCCAACCTACTGTGAATATCTTCTTTTGGGGAGCCGAAACAGAGGGTTTATGGTGTTTCCTGGATCTCAGTAACCAGAGGCATTATGTAGATATGATGGTCTATTTTTCCAGATTAGACTTGGCCCACTGGACCAGTAATGTGTGCCACTCCTCTACAGGTTAGAGGCAAACACATGATCTGAGGTGGGGAGATATCTTCAAGATCCGGGCAACACTGAAAATATGGGTCTTCAGTTGTTTCCCCGTGGACAGAAAAGAAAAGGTATTCGCAAGGTGGATAAAGGGAGTGGTGTTTACATGAAATATCTTTGACTCTTCATAGCAAGAGCACTGTTTCCAGGAGAAAGACTGAGACACATTGTGGTGAAGAAAGATATTCTGGGATTAACAGGTTCTGCAGGAAAATGTATCCAAACAGTTGCTTGTAATAAATGTTTCACTGAGATGAATAGCTAATGACCATTACACCCATGCCAAGATGCATCCACAGTATCTTGGCCAGGAGACATATCTTTCTAATAAAAAACGCTCTGTTTTGTAATGGAGTAAGATGGAAAAATACTGGAAATTTCCACTGCACAGTGATTCTGACGTGTCACCATGTTGGAGCTGTATGTTCCACTCCATGCAAAAGGGAACAAGAGCCTACAACTAGAGGAGGGGCGAGGGTTGCAAACAGGGTTTACGCCAATAATACCTCACTAAAAATAACTCACTGAAAAAGTCCCTGAAATAAGGTTCCTTTTAAAATAACCTACTACAAATAGAATATTGAGGGACAGCACCCTGAGTGGCCACTTCATAAAGAGTCTGTGTGTTTTGCATGGCGAGGATCTAGCCTTCTAATGGTAAGACATGAAGAGACCTACATATACTCATGAAAAGGCACGAAGAGACATAACTCATGGTAAGGCATGATGGGATTTACCGGTACTCACACGAAGGCATAAGTAGTCTCACACGTGTTCATATGAAGGCATGCAACAGCTTACATATACAGATTGAGAAGTATGAGCAGACTTTCTAATCATATTAATGCATGAGGAGACTTACATATACTCATGATAAGGCATAAAGAAAGTTTACTCATGGTAAGGCGTGAGGAGAATTAGATGTACTCACATGTAGGCATAAAGAGTCTTATAAAAACTCACAAGAAGACATAAGAAGCCTACATATACTTACAGTGGGGCGTTAGGAGACTTACACATACTCATTTTAAGGTTTCAGGAGTCTGATACTCCTAGAAAGGCACGAGAGGCCTAAATATACTGATAGCAAGGCATTAGGAGACTTACACACGCCCATATTAAGGTATCAGGAGCCTGACAAATACTCATAGGAAGGCATGAGAAGCCTTACACATATTGGCTTTGAGAATTACAATGACTTGCTTGATTCATAAAGGCCTCTGGAATACTTCAATCAAAGTTATGATTTTCAGAATTATCCTGGGGTACAACTGAGAAATGTCCACAAGATTAGAATATTAAGTAAATGTCACAAACATTAATTTATTTTCCTGCACTTGGAATACATATTTCCATGTGAAGGCTTCTCTTCTAACACACCCTCATGAAATATGGAGTTGCCCTTTTATATTCCACACACAATCCTCCACTTCTAAATGTAAAGCTGAGCAACGCTGCATAAACGATGTAGTAAGTGCAGATATTTTCTTTTCCGCGAAACTGAGATTGAAACTGAGATTGAGTTGGGACATGTCTACCCCTAATCTCACCCTCCTGGGTAGCCAGCTGGACTGTGGTGGCTCTCCTTCCTCTCCGGTACTTTGGGGTTCCCAATAATTTCTCTTCTCCACTTGCATTCGCCATGTGGATAAAGCTGTGGGACCCAAGAGTCTCCCTGGGAGCCTTTACAAAGGGCTCCTTGGAAAGAATTCTGGGGGCCGGGAAGGGCTTGAGCAACTTTAAGCTTTGTACCCTTACCTTTTTAAGCACTTGTTCCTTGCGTCTGCTACCCGGTCCACCACAGCTTTTGCTGATTTTGTGGAGGGAGCACTGACGCTGCATTTTCACTAACTTCTGCCTGGACATTGACGGGCGCCATCTTGGGAGAGAGACGGTCTAGTCTCTCCAGAAGATTACCGGCACCACACTACAAATGCAGGACATGGCACTGACGCGCAGCGGACGCACGCAGCGGGTTCGCCAGCAGCAGCCGAAGGCATGCCAAAGGCAAGACCGTATGCGCCCGTCTTCGTCCAGCGCCAGCCATGCTGTTAGTTTTAATGCAGACAAAATATTTTCGCCGAATGTCTTAAAACAGTTGAATACTAATAATCAGTGTGGACACGATCTATATGCGGATAACATCAGAGGCCCTGTTACTTGTTGGAAATGTCGAGCACAGGTACCCTTTGTTGAACTCAATCACGCAACGGCAAAAGACAACGGAGGTAACCATCAGACGGTAATAAAGGGAGGATTAATTAAATGTGCGCTCCCTAGTTAAACCTGCATTGGACATTAGAGAGCTAATTATAGATAATGAATTAGACTTTCTATATATTACCGAAACCTAGTTAAAAGATGACTGCAATCCAGACATTGCAGTTGCTTTGCCTCCTGACTTTACCATCTGTAGGAAAGACAGAGAGTATGGTGGGGGGGAGGAGTGGCTATTATTCATAGAGACGCTCTACAATGGAAGAATTGTAACCTACATGAACTCAAGGGAGCTGAAAGCCTTGGCTTCTGTTGTGCCATAAATGGATCATCTTCATTTTCTGGAGTGTTAATATACCGCCCTCCAGGCAACAGCTGTACCTTTTTGGACTAATTAGGGGATTCCCTTAGTCAAGCCTTGCTTAGATACGCTAATTTTACATTGCTTGGTAATTTCTTTTTTTTTAAAGTCCTCATTCTGCCAATTTTCTTGTTGGCAATTCTCCCTTCCCCTCTCTAGTATACCAGGTCAGAGTCATTCCACTCAAGAGTAAAAATCATTGGGCCCCAGGTTTTGCATCCAGTCCACCAACTTAATCCATACTTTTCCTCAACTGCTGGGGTCACGTGCTAGGTCCTGTAAACGTATATATATAACGCTCTTTTTGCACTCCTGAAAGGGAGGTGGAACACTCGATTTCCATGATTTACAGATTTCATGTCTTCCTAAGAGAATTACAGAAAAAATAAATCTTACATCTAGCCTGCTAACGAAGGTAGTATTATCTAGGCAGATACCAAAGAATACATTGCTTGGTAATATTAACCTACATCTAGAATGTGGTAAACAAAACGGGGGTCACCAATTAGTGCAGGGGCCGACACACAGGGCAGGACATACGCTGGAAGCAGTCTGCTCCATCCTTACTTCACTCCAGATAGAGGCTCCTATCCCACAGGCCTGGTCTGATCACTATTTTATTCCTCTGGCCATCCCAATACCAAAGTTGGATCATGTAGTCATGGACAGCAACAAGGGGATGCCGAGGCATAAATGGCATCTGCTAGCCACTAACCCTAGCCTACCCATAATTGCCCAAGATAAGGTACCAACCCTAACTGGCAAGCCTGTAGAGGACTCCCACCGTTTCCACATCTGGATGGCGGCTATGAGTGATGAACTAATTCCACCAAAGTACAACACTAGAAGGGGTAAAATAAAATCACACAACGAGCCATGGTTCACGAAAGACCTAGCGAAACACCTACGTTGTAAACAACTAGAACGCAGATGGAAAAGGGGATATGAAGTAGCCAACTTACATATTTTTAAAACCCACAGGAAACAATATCACCTGGCTATTAAAGCAGCAAAAAAAGAATATTTTGATAACAAAATAGCTATGGCGAAGCAAAACCAAAAAGAGATTTTTTAAATTGTAAAATCGTTCACTGATCCCAAAGCTCTACATTCTTAAATTCCTCCCTCCCAAACTCTTTGCAATGATATTGCAATTTATTTCGAGGATAAAATCATGAATATTCAAAAGGAATTTGGAACCTCAAGTCCTTAAGCTATTAACGGACATGAGCTGGATCATAGGGAGGATAGACCCGTTCTTCAAGCCTTTCAAACTGTTACCTTATCCCAGACATATGAAGCCATCTTAGCATGCAAGTCAGGTTCGCCACTGGATGCCTGCCCCCCCAATGATACTAAATCATATCATTGACAAAGCGAATCCTGTGGTTAATGAGATTGTGAATTCCTCTCTTTCCTCCGGCATAGTGCCGGATGAATGGAAATTCGCCATTGTAAAACCACTAAAGAAAAAACAAAAAATAGACCCTACTAATCTCTCCAATTTTAGGCCCATATCCTTACTACCTTTTTAGGTAAGATCACAGAGAGAATGGTCCATAAGGAACTCTCCAATTTCTCTGAATCAGCTAAGATCTTCCATCCTTGTCAATCTGGCTTTCACCCGAAACATTCCACAGAATCAGCCCTACTGTAGATATCGGACACCCTAAAATTTATCACACACAATGGCAAGAAGGCAGTGCTGATCCTTTTCGATTTATCGGCTGCTTTCGATACCATCTCTCATAACATCTTGCTAGCCAGGCTAAAATCTTGCGGCATTTCTAACATTGCACTGGCCCGGATTACATCCTTCCTGTCGAATCGGAGGCAAGCAGTCTCCCTGGGTGCCTTTCTCTCCTCAGTACGCACCCTCACCACGGAAGTCCCACAGGGCGCTTCACTTAGTCCACTTCTCTTTAATATATACATGGCCCCGCTCATCTCCCTCATCTTGGCTTACAGGATCGAAACAACATCTTATGCTGATGACACTCAGCTTATCCTGTCCCTCAAAAAGAACTCTACGGAAGCTGAAGAAAATTTCAAAGCCTGTCTTACGGCAGTCATCAAATGGATGAAAAACAACCACCTCTGTTGCAATACGGATAAGACAGAAATCCTGCTGATAGGGAAAAATAACCCCTTTCAACCTAAGGACTGGTGGCCGGAAGAGGCACAAGCCCCCCCATCCACTGTGGAGGTGGCTAAAAACCTGGGGGGGTGGTTTGACTCTTCCCTTTCCTTCAAACCCCACGCACTTAAGGTGATGGGTACATGTTTTGGCATAATTAAAACCTTGAAAAAATTATTTGATTTGATTCCACTGGCTGCAAGGAAAACAGTGGCAGTGGCTTTAATACTCTCACGCCTGGACTACTGTAATACCCTCCTGGCTGGGGTTAACAAATTAACCCTGAAGAGACTACAGGTAGTGCAACATGCAGCAGCCAGATTGGTCTTAAAACTTTCTCGTAGGGCGTCAGCCTCTGCAGCTCTGAAAACCCTTCATTGGCTCCCGTTAAACAAAAGAATCTTATTTAAACTTCTCCTCACGACCTTCAGAGCAACTCGCCGATCAGCGCTAGTATATCTCTCCACAAGATTTACACCATACACAACTACAAGGACACTCAGATCAACTTCTGCAAACCTTCTCAAATTGCCTGGCTTTAAACTCAAAACCAGGGGAGGGAAGTCGGCTACTGTGTTAGGGGCAAGAGCCTGGAACTTCATGCCAAACAAATTAAGATCAATAGAATCCGAAGAGCAGTTTAGGAAGGCACTCAAGTCATGGATCTATGGAACATATGATGAAGCCTGCTTTGCACTCATCTAGATCATAACTCTTCACTGCTGAAGCCTGTTATCCTATCGCGCCAGGAGGCTCCTGTGGGAGTGACAGTTTGCGTTTTATAAATGCCACATTTCATTTCATTCAAATGGAGGTATTAGTTTTAGTATCCTTGTTTTAAGTGCTGTTGTTGTCATTCCACCATGGAATATGAAACCTGGGTGCTTGCCTGTGCTGAGACCGATGTATGTGTCCTTAATAGGTGCCTTCAAGGTAATCTAAGATTGCTTAGCGTTTATCTTCATTATTTTCCGAGAGTGCGGAGTCTGTCAGAAGGTCATAATGTGTGTGAGCTTTCTTAGGAGGACATAAGATTAGCTTTTTGAGTTGAAATTGAAATGTACTATTGGTAGACTACTTCAAAACAATGAGAGTGTAAGGAAAAATAGAAAGGCTACTTGTCCCGTTCCCTGGGTAGTCACTGAATAAACAAATTGGACAAGTCCTTGGTAGGTATGAGGGTCGTAGTTCGTGACCTGTACCTACGCAGGAGGAGCGTAAACAACGGTTTGTTGTTTAAGGAAACCCCTCACCCACCTACCTAGTAGGTGGCATGCTTCATCATCGGGGTCCAGCTGGATTACTGAGTGTAATCCAGCTGTGCTTCAACGCCTGAAATACAGCGGAGTGTTTTTTTTTGTGAAAAGTGTATAGTGCTATGTGTGGTTAAATTATGTGCTAAAAATGTCTCTAGGAAATTCCCTTATGGAAGTTTTAATGAAAGGGTCCTAGGACATGAGTAAACAATGTAATCAGGATATACTGGAGGTTTTTAAATTGAACCTCTATATCTCATATGTTTAAAAAAGGGGTGTAGGTCTACTAGTTTCAGCCTTCAGAAATGTTCAGGAGGCTTTCGTCAGGACCATGAGTGCGTGAACCAAAAAAGGGGGGGGGGGGGGTGGCACGTTGGTGTAAGTATCAGCGCCAACCCTGGGCGTAGTTCGCGAAGTAGCACTTTGCGAAGCTACGCAAAGTGCAGTTCGCACTACGCGAGCTGGGCGTAGCACTTCGCGATCTGCGTAGTACCTTGTTCGCACTGTGCCAGATGTCGTTTTCGATGATTGCACAGTGCGGACAAGCAACCGGCACTGTGCAATCATTGAAAATGGCATCTTGCACAGTGCGAGCTGTAGTTTTCTGGTGCTCGAGTAGATTTTTACCCGAGCGGCAGCTTTCTCAACGCGAACTGGTAGTTTCTCATCGTGAGCGGTCGCGAGCATACGCGACTACTCGCAATGAGAAACCTGACCTCCTCGCGTTGGGAATCTCGCCGGGAGGTTTATTTTCCATGCTCGCGATCGCCAACTTGATGTTGCTGATCGCGAACAAGGAAAAAGTCTCGCCGGGATGTCATTTTGCTTGCTCGCGGTCGCCAACTTGACGTTGAGGACCGCGAGCAAGCAAAAAATGACCGCAGCACTACGCAACACTAAGCTACGCGTGTTCACACTGTGCTATGTGCAATTCGCGTAGTGCGAAGTAGCGCGAACTTCGCAAACTACGCGAGCGTAGCGTAGTGCTTTGCCCAGGCTTAATCAGCGCACACCCTACAGTGCGCTGTGAGTGCAGTGGGATCTTATTACTTACAGATCCTATGCAGCGAATACCTGTGAAGGAGAAAATACATAGTAAAACTTGTATTGTCACATCTTTAATTCTCTGTAGGTATATCATGCATGTCTTACTTGAGTAGCGCTCCTATGTGCGTAGAGTGGTGGGGACTGGTCTGTAGGAAGCATCATGCATGTGACCAACCGTGGCTACAATGTGCCCCAGTAGTGTTTGGTAGACAATACGACCACCAAACTGGTATATGAAAGTGATGAATACATTTTATGCAGTAGTGAACTGTCAATAGATTAATCACTATGTACTCAGAATGCAATAAAGTTTTTTGCTCAGAGAAATGGTTCGCGTTATGGCACATCGTGTGTTCTTAGTAAAAAATACGTAACTCATGATAGCGCGTTAGATGTCCAAAGAACACATACAACATGGAGAGACATACAGGACGTACTTACTTGACAATAAACAAAGAAGTGGCCTCACTTTAGTTCTGAAAGCTAGCTGCCTCATTGATCCGTTTTGCAATGTTACACCCGTATTTAGACCCTGGAAAATACAAAGGTACCGGGGAAAATAACAACGGGAATCGTTACGGGCGTTAAAATAAAGAAAAAGAAAAACCCGATGTGGAGAGTTAACCGAGGATGAAATCGTGTCCTTTCGGAGGCTGACGCCTCGATTTTACTCACATTTGTCTCTGGGTTGTATGTATGTATGTATGTATTGGTATTTGTAAGGCGCCTATATCACCCGAAGGTCTCATAGCGCCAGCAGTTGCTCAGATGGTAAGGATAAGACACGCCGATTTAGAAGAGCCAGGTTTTCAAAAGCTTGCGAAATTTCTGATGGCTGGGTTCCAATCTGATGTGGAGAGGGAGAGTATTCCAGCTTACGGGAGCGATTTTCGAAAATGATCTGTCTCCATTTCTAACAGTTCGCACTTTAGGGACCGTTAGAAGATGCAAGCTAGAGGATCTGAGCATTCTGGCCGGGCGGTATTCTGTCAGTTTGTTGGCTAAATAGACTGGGCCATTGCCGTGCAGGGATTTATGAACTAGACAGCACATTTTAAACGTGATGCGTTTCTTAATGGGGAGCCAATGAAGCATCTTCAGACAAGGGGCAGAGGAGGTACGAATAGGTAAATCCAAGGCCATTCTGGCTGCAGTATTTTGGAGAACCTGGAGTCTGTTAAGGAGGTTCTCATTTATGGAAGCAAAAAGGGCATTACCGTAATCCAGGCGACTAATAATTAGTCCCTGGATGAAAGGTAGACGAGAAGAGAGAGGGATCCATTTAAAAATTTTCTTTAAGTTACGCATAAGTCCGAAGCTGGTGTGAGAGATGTTATAAATATGATCTGCCATGGTAAGCGTTATCCCAAGATTGCGGGCTGCTAATTTGGGAGAAGGGCAGGCACCCAGTGGTGATGGCCACCATTCGTCAGACCAGTGCTTATGGGCAGATCCAAAGAGCACAATCTCCGTCTTTGCCGCGTTGAGTAAAAGATAGTTGTTAGACATCCAGTCCTTTACTGCTAGCATGCATTTTTGGAACCTATGTTTGATGTTAATGGGATTAGGCCCAAACGTGATGAGGATTTGAGTGTCGTCTGCATAGGACACGGTATCAAATCCAAAAGCTTTAATTAATCTTGCAAGAGGAGAAACATAAAGATTAAAGAGCGTGGGGCTCAAGATAGAGCCCTGTGGTACCCCTTTATCAACTTCCTGACTGGCCGATGTAAATTTGCCAATCTGGACCTTAGAACTCCGACCAGTCAGGTAACTTTTGATCCATGCCAAAGCTGAGCCCTCGACACCAACCTCCATCAGCCGTTCAATCAAGATGCTGTGTGAGATGGTGTCGAAGGCAGCAGATAGGTCGAGCAATACCAAAATGGCTGATTGTTTTGCATCTAAAGCCAGTCTAATGTTATCGACCATTTCAAGTAGGGCAGTTTCGGTGCTGTGGAACGCCCTAAATCCTGATTGGGATGGGTCCAAGAGTTTATTAGATTCAAGGTGTTTGGTGAGTTGAGTGTTGATTAAGGATTCCATGATCTTGCCAAACATCGGGAGAAGGGAGATCGGCCTATAGTTTAGAGGTTGGGATGGATCAGCAGAGGGCTTCTTCAGTATTGGTCTGACAATGGCTTCTTTCCAGTGGGAGGGTACTGTAGCGTGGGTGAGTGAGAGATTAAAAATTTTGGTCAAATGAGGGGTCAAAATGGGCGCAATTTTAGATAAAATTGGAGAGGAAGCTGGATCAATGGGGGAACCAGACTTGATTCTTTTCATAGTAAGAATAACTTCTTCTTCTGTAAGTGAACGAAATTGATTTAGTGTAGTGACGGGGGAGGGCAAGGGTATAACGATGGACGACTCAGAAGATGTAAGAGGGGCAGAAACATTAATAAATGCTTTGTAAATGTCATTTATTTTATTGTAAAAAAAAAGACGAAAGGGTGTCAGCCCATTCCCTAGACGCATTTGTGATAGGTTGGCAAGTTAAAGGGTTAGAGAACTCTTTAACTATTTTATAAAGTTCTTTGTGCGAATTTGAAGCCTGGTCAATCCTATTCCCCAGGTAAACTTTTTTGGCTAAAGCTATATCGCACATGTATTGTCGATGAAGTTTTTTGTAAAGCAGTCTGTCACTAGGATCTTTGGTGTGTCGCCATTTGCGTTCACAGACTCTTACCGCCCGTTTCGTGGTCTTAAGTTCTGAAGTGAACCACGGGGACAATTTGTCGGGGCATCGGTTTATTTTGCTGGGGGCAATTATATCAAGAGTTGTCGTAATGGCTAGGTCTAAGTTATTGGCTACCAGGTTAGGGTCGTTATGGGATTCAATGGGAGGAGGGAAAAAGTGTGAGAGAAATACTTCAGGACTGATCTTATTCCAGGGTCTACTCATAATGGGATCTTTCCTGGGCCGTGGTAAGGGTGAGGTACGTTGAATATGAAAATGAATTTTGAAATGATCCGACCACAGAACAGATACAGAGCAGTCAATCTTTAATTTATTTGAATTAGTGAATAAAAGATCTAGGGTGTGTCCGGCGGAATGGGTAGGGCCGGTCACTAATTGATTTAGACCTAGCGCATTCATGCTGGAAATAAGTTCAGCAGTGTAGGGATCTTGTGCAAGTTCAAAGTGATGGTTAAAATCGCCTAATAAAAAGAAGTTAGAGGAGGATAAAACATGCGATGCTATGTTTTCGGTGAGTTTATTAACAAAATTAGTTTTAGTTACTGGAGGTCTATATAAAAGGGCTCCTTTCCAGGATTCCTTATTCCCCAATGATAGCGTGAAGGTACAGATCTCACCCCAATCTGCTGCGAGCAAATTGACAAGGTGTAACTTTAAGTGAGCTCTGTACACGATGGCAACTCCTCCACCTCTTTTGTCTGTCCTATCCAATCTAGCAATTTTAAAGTCCTGGGGAATGGCAGTTGCAATATCTGGTAGTGAGGACTTAGACAGCCAAGTTTCGGTGATGAAGAGGAGATCAGGTTTGTCGGAATCTAAGAGTGCCCAGATTTCTAAAGCATGTTTAGGAAGAGATCGGGCATTACAGTATATACAGGAAAGGGGCCTCGATGCAGTAGGTGGGGGCTCACTGTTGGTGGGTACAACTGGAAGGCACCTTCTCTGCAATGGTGGTGCAATGGCTGCGATATTGATAGGGGAGGAGGGGGAAGAGGAATGATTTAATAAATTGGTGGTACGACTATTATCATTTATAGCAATGAGTTCCTCGCGGGAATATTTAATAGAAGCCATGAGGTGGGTACAAAAGAATAAAATCGAAGTACAAACGTGCAGCAGTCCTGGCGTCTGGCGTTGGTCAGGCGCGGACGGGCGCAGACGGGCTTGCCTTCGGCGCGCCTTCGGCGCGCCACCGGCGCGCCGCTGCGGGTGTCCGCGCCCTGGCCAGAACTAAATAGGCTGAGGGATGCAGGCTAGCACGCTAACCTTCTACTTCCGGAAACTACCGGAAGTGAGGACCAACCCCGATGACCCTCCGCTCAATCGGCACGAGCCGTGACGGAACGAGGTCAGGGGCGCCAATACAGAGTGAAGCAAGGATGAAACAACAGATTACGTGAGTGCAATGATTCAATTAAATTTTAAAAAGGGTGTGCAAAGTACAACATGTGCAAAAATGTCAAGATGTAGAGCAAACAAATGTAAACTTCGAATCTTTTCTAAAGCAGGTAAAAAGATTAAAACATTTAAAATACACAGGTTGTAAAACATGTCCACCTACGTTGTAGTCCAGATCCCGCCGTTGTGGGATGCGGTAGGTGTGGATAGTACAAGTAGGAAGTGGCGGCACGTGGGAACGTGAGTACGTACGTGGTACAAGTGCGCTAACCTGCTGCATTATTGGTGCATGGCGCAAGCGCATTTTAATATATTCATCAAATGCCGCTAGGAAGCGGGTTCCTTCCTCACTTTAGTGCGCTGACCTCTCTAGGTGGGATATGTGACCTAAAAGTACATGCGCACTCCAGTTAAAATGAAATAGAGGTATGTCAATAAAGATTTGGTCAGGGTAACAAATAGCGGGGCATTGCCATGAATTAAAATATTTGCGCTGACCTCCCTAGGTTGGATATGTGACTTAAAAGTACATGCGCATTCCAGTTATATGAAATAGAGGTGTGTCAATAAAGATTTTTTAAACTAGTTATGTAGTCAGGGTAACAAATAGCAGGGCATTGCCATGAATTAAAATGTTTGCAGTCGGTTATGTTACAAACAATATAAATGAATGGGCACCATGGAGTCTATTGTGAATATCTAGCCGGATAATAGCAGGTGCTTCTAGAGGGATTATCTAAAAACCACTGGCAAGTGTGTTTGAATTGGGGTACTCTGAGGTGTATAGAGATATTTTGGGGGAGTATGATTTAGCAGGAGAAAAAGAGAGACTAGCTGAATGTATCTCATGGCCTGACTATTTTCGCTGTATGCTATTCCATGGCATATTATCATTCAGCCCCTTGATGTGTGTTGAGAGTCTATATACCCAACGTTGTTCCTTCTCTAGCAACAGATCTTGTATGTTTCCCATTTCTGAGTCTAGTTGTTCTATGACAACCCAGGTCATATCATTGGTAGTGTGTCCTTCAGTTAGGAAATGGTCTGTCAGTTTTGTGCTGTTGCGTTTGCAGCAGATATTGCTACAATGTTCACATATTCTGGTCTTTATTTTGCGACTTGTCATGCCTACGTATCTCAGTTGGCATGGGCATGTAATAAGATAGACCACATTTTCCGAGTTGCAATTAGTGTGTCTTCTGATGTTCCATATTTTCCCTTGTTCTAGATGAAGGACTTTAGTTGTTTTTGTTAGGTGGCAGACGCTACAGTTCCCACATGGGTAATGACCTGTGACGTTTGGTAGACCCCAGGCATTCAGCACAGTGTTGTTTGTTGGGTTCTGCTTTTTGGGACGTGTTGAAACCAAACTGTCTCGTAAGTTTTGTGACCTTCTGTAGGAAAAAAGTGTTTTTTCCCATTGCAATTTGCCAGATGTGATAATTCTCCAATTACTCTGGATTAGTTTGGCGACTTTGTTTGAGATAGAATTGTATGTGGTCACACAGGTAAGAGGGAGCGTGGATTCTGTTTGTTCTCTGCTTTCCAGTAGACTTTCCCGGTTCTGGTTTCTAGCTCTTTTCTGGGCTTTTTTGATGATATGATTAGGATATCCTCTATTCCTCGATTTTGAAGAGAGTGATTCTGATTGTGACTTGAAAGCTTTTATTTCGCTGCAGTTGCATCTCAGTCTGAGATATTGGCCGTAAGGTAAGTTTTCCCTCAGCGGTCAAGGATGGAAACTTTCAAAGCGCAATAGGGAATTTTTTGCCGTCAGTTTGAAACAGGTTTTTGTGCTCAAACCGCCGTTGAGTGCCTCTATGTCTAGGTCCAGGAAGGTGATGCTTATGGCGTGTGTGAATTTAAGGTTGGGATCTAAGGTATTTATCCATTCCAAGAAATCATGTAGCTTATGTTCAGTGTTGGACCAATTTAAAAGGACGTCATCTATGTATCTCTTGTAGAATGTTATATCATTTGTAAAAGTTGACTGAGGATTAAGAATGTGTTTTTCTTCAAAATTTGACACGTAAAGTCCGGCCACACTCGGCGCGAATGTGCTGCCCATCGAAGTTCCATATTGTTGTAAAAATAGGGTGCATTCATACTCAAAAAAATTCTCTTTTAGTGCTAGTTCAGCACACTCTAGGACAAATGATTTTGGGTTCTTGTAGTTCCATTCTGTATTGTGAAGTGAGGTGCGTAATACCTCAAGTGTGTCATCTTGAGGTAGGCTGGTGTATAAGCTTTCAATATCCATGCTTACCAGGATAGATGTTGTAGGGTTGAATTGAAGGTTGTTTATATGGTTTAGCAAATCTTTTGTGTCTTTCAAGTAAGCAGGAGTTGCCTGGACCAAAGGTTGCAGAAAGAAATCACAAAAGCAGGAAAGTGGTTCGAGAAGTGAGCCTATTCCTGATACAATAGGTCTGCCAGGTGGGGGAATTTTATTCTTGTGAATCTTTGGGATTCTGTAGAAGTATGGTGTCTTGGTGCCCCCTGATGTCAGGAAAAAAGCTTCTTGTTTGCTGATGTCTCCATTGGATTCTGCCTCATTTACCAGTATGTGTATTTTCGTCTTGAGAGTGAGGCTTGGATCATGTTCCAATTTGCGGTAATTTTTGGTGTCATCTAAGAGGGGCAAGCATTCAGTATGGTAGGCATTTTTGTTTTGTAAAACTATGCCTCCTCCCTTATCTGCTGGTTTTATGATTATGGCCTCATTATTTTTTAGTTCTTTTATAGCGGCAAGCTGTTTGGCA
Organism: Triturus cristatus; assembly: GCF_964204655.1. NCBI lineage: Eukaryota > Metazoa > Chordata > Amphibia > Caudata > Salamandridae > Triturus > Triturus cristatus. The sequence continues at coordinate 86,797,212 of NC_140593.1, read as the reverse complement.
CTTGTATTTTTGAAATTGTGATTTTCAGTGGTATTTTGAATCCCATTATTGATAGCCTGTTCAAAGGTTAATATTTCCACAGGAGTTTAATGTGGTGGCGGGTTGAAGGTAGATTTGAGTTTCAGGGCGGTATCGCCTTTATCCATGTTCTGTGGTTGTGTAGATGGTTGGTTCTCAAAAAAAACTTTTAGTCTTAGCTTCCGAAAGAATTCTGAAAGCTCGCAGTGAAGTTTGAATTTGTCGAGTTTGGCAGTTGGTGAAAAGCCTAGGCCTTTGTTAAGTACTTCTTCCTCTGTTTCTGTAAGGATATGATCCGACAGGTTCGTGACTAGTGTTTGTTTCCACTCGGTCCCGCCTGGGGTTCCTTTGTCTTGCTTTGTGTGTTGGTGCTCGGGTTCAGATCTTCCTCCCAATGTACTTGTCCTCTTCTGGGTCATCTCCCGCATCCTCTCCGGCCTGATCCTAAAAAAGGAAACCGTTGATTGGGGGTACCGTATTGTGGTGGTGGTTGAGAAAAATGGGGGTTCCAGCCATAGAGCATAGGAGGAGCCATCTGTGGTGGTATTGGAGGGAATTGGCCCTGGTAATTCATGTGTTCACCTTGGTATGTGTTTGGCCAGGGTTGTTGCCAGTAGGTGTTGTGCCCTCTACCTCTTTGTCTGTTCCTGTAGTTCCCATTGTTTGATCCACGGCTCTCATTGCTGGATCCACTACTGATGGAAGATTCATCATCTGTGGAGACTGAGTGGGCTGATCTGGTAGGTGCTTTGTACTCAGCGTCTGAATATGGGTATGTTTTTACGAAAGAGAATTTTTTAAAATCCTTTTGGAACTGATGGATCTTTGACTGAGTCAGTTCATCCTTATATTCTGTCATTTCTTTATTTACTTCATCCAGTCTTTTCTTGAATGAGGTTAGTGTGGTTTTAAAGTGGGTCTCAGTTGCCTGGATATCGATCAAAATTGCGTCAGATAGTCTTTTAACTGTCTGAATTATTAAAATAATCCAGTCCCTGGTGCAGTGCCAGGCAATCTGGGCCCAGTCTCTTCGGAAAGCTGCATCATCTTGTAATGGTGCAAAGGTCACAATTAGTCCTTTTGGAGCTGTGTTTGAGCGTAAATATTCTGTCAATATTAAGCCATGTAAGAGCCACATTAAAGTCTGCCATCAGTGGTGTTGTTTACGCTACTCCTGCGTAGGTACAGGTCACGAACTACGACCCTCATACCTACCAAGGACTTGTTCTATTGGTAGACTAGACAATGATTAGAGTGTTTTTTTTTTGTTTTTTACCACATTACATGGTTAAAATGGAAGTAATATCCTTGCATTAGGCTCTGGATGGGTTTTATTCAATGTATCAGCCAATGCACATTTAAAACATATAAATATTTTTATGGTGAGCACTTGTTTTGTGATTTTTAACTGTAAATAAATCATTGCATATGGAAGGTTGTTTATTGTGCAGAAGTGCATAGATTAGTGGAATGGCATTGTCTAAATATGGGCCATGTATTTGAACAAAGGGGTGGACATTATTGGAAAGTTCCTTGATCATGTTGATGATTGCTTTACTCTTTGCATATTTTATGTACTGAAAATAATAATTATTCTATTATTTTATTAATGCCATACAATACGAAGCTTTCATTTCTGTGTGTCAGTATCACAGGTGAAGGTATGCCTCCCTTGTCATACGTCTGGGCACTGCTGTTGGTTGTTGCTGTTGTTTTGATTTTCTAATAATTGTTCTTTTTGGATTTGGTCTAGGGGCAGTTGTTGAAATAGATGCTCAGGTATCTGTGGAGCATTGCCTTTTAATATAGTGTATGTAGGTGCAGCAGAGGTGGGGGTTATTGTTTTTTACATAAGCTACTACACCTCTCTTTCCAGTTTCGGCTACCGGAGATGAGTGGTTGTGGCCACTTACGTGTTTAATAATCATTAACTGCTCTTGATCTTCAATAGCACTGGTTGGATTACTATTGGTACTGGTTGGATTACTATTGGTACTGGTTGGATGACTATGGTTACTGGCTGGATTAGCATTGGATTACCACTGCGATCTTTCATTTATGGTGGTTTCTTAGAAATACGTGGAGCCTAGATAGGTTAGGCGTTTGCCTTTTTGTGAGGTGATGTATTTAGGTTCAGTTGTTGGTAGTTTTAATGTGTTGGTGACACAATAATAAATAATAATTATTAGAATTGTTACATCTTTTCTTACGTTATAAATCAGTGTCCATGTGAGCAAGTACAATTTTGTGACCTAGCGACTCAACCCTCCAGAGAGATCCAGTAGATCATAGTGCTGCACGACGATCTCCGTCAGGATTGCTGATTCCGTGCATCAGTTTGGTCTAAAGCCAGATTGGAAGTCTTTTAATAGATAGTGTGTGTCTATGAAATTTGTCAATTGGGAGGCGACAAAGGATTCAGTGGTTTTGGCCAGAACGCGCATGGAGGAAATGTGTCTGTTATTTGCGGACAGAGATGTGTCAGTATCCATGCTTTTTCAGGCGCAGAGCTATGGGAGCTTGTTTTACGCAATTGGGATATAGTCCTCATTGATCAAATGCATTTAAGACTTGGGTAATTACTTTTGCCAGTGTGTGGAGGAGCGATTTTGTTAAGCGAGCTGGTAATTCATTGAAAGTGGAGCCTGAAAGGCAAAATTAGGAGACAAGATCTACTTTGTGTGTTGGAGATAGAAAGTCAAACAAATTTAACGAAGATTTGTTAAAAAGATTGTTGGATGGCAAGTTGAGCTCCTTGGAAATCCCAGGGATTTAAGGGTCTGTTTTTGATGCATCTGCTGATGTTTATTATTTGTTGAATGAAGTAGAAACTGAGATTCCCACATAGTTCCTGCCAGGGTGTAATTTGTGAATGGCCAGAATGTGGAGCTGTAACTTCTTTCCAGATTTTCAATAGTTCTTCTATTGCATTACCCGCTAAGTCTTTTACTAACTTTTCGATGTGTGTCGACTATGTATTAATTAATAAGGTAAGATCTAACAAATTTAAAATAGGTATGAAGGACAGCAATGTATTTTTAAATGTACCCACGAATCTGGGTTTAGGAAAAAAGGTTATTAGTACCACTGTAAATTTGGGGTTACTTACTCATGATGTCTTGTGATTCTTGAGGCATTTTACCACATGTTTTGTGTGCACAAGGATTGACATTTGGAAGACAAAAAGTAGAAAACGTCAATAGATGGAAAAAATGTTCCATAATTCTGCATTCCCACACTTTTCCCAATAAAAACAGTACCCTGCATGTATGAGGAAAACTATCACACAGGACTGATCACTCTCAAAAACATACCATGCAACATCAAATTTTTTTATTTTAATTATTGTGTCCTCATGTAACGCAACTGGTGCTATGTAAAGTGCTCTGATACCCGATACGTTCGGGTCAAGTTCGCGCTATACAAAACTCCGTAAAATAAAAAATAAATAAATTATATCCTTTCTTGGGGGCACTTGTGGGATTTAGATCTGGTGTTGGTCGGCACCAAAGATAACCTACCAACCCCAGACGTTTTTAAACTATACATGAGGGAATCCAGGGTCGTGTGGCTTACATTTATCCCTCTAATTTTTCTTACTTAGAATGTCCTCCAAAATATAAATATTTGGCTAAAATCATAGATGTTTCCAATATTTCTGTATGGCATTATTCTGGACTCTGTGGGGATCAACAAAACTCTTACCTCGCAGCATTCCCACACTTCTTCAGATGAAGATGGTAGCCTGTTCATGTAGGTCGCCCCCTTGCCCGAGACAGGATCAGCCCTCAAATTCAATGTGGAAACATCAACATTTTTCCTTTGCATTTCAATCATTCTGAGGATGTGAGTACCTCCAGAGTCAGCTGGCACTTACTGAGACCTACCAACCCTAGACATTTCTGAAAGCTACATGGCCATAAAACTTAAGGGTCAAAAGACTTGACTGGATCTCACTTATTTTTATTATGCAGGATGTCCAGCAAAGTAAGAACTAGGCTAAAATCAGAGATTTTCATCACATCTCTGTCAGGGACTTTTCTGGCATCTGTTGGGATGGTCAAAAGGACTATTAGCCAATGATACTACACATTTCCCCTTTAAAGCAGTACTCGACTTGTATGGGTGGGCCTAGAGCCCGTGACAGGAAAGGCCATAAATGCTCTGTTGAACTATCAAGAATTTTGCTTTTAACATACATTTACTCCTGAGATTTTTGGACCAGGGTCAGTTTTAGGCATGAGCTGACCAGCACCCAGGGATACCTACTAAACCCAGATATTTCTGAAAACTAGACACTGGGAGAAGTCCATTGCGGTGTGACATGCATGAATTTCATTATATTTTCTTACTCGGAATGCATTAGACATGTCATACCTACTCATACAAAAACCCAAATTACTGTCACTATCTATGGGGGATGGTTGTAGTAGTTAAGCACCAATGGGGCCCAACCTCCCCTAAACTGCTTGAAGGATGTAGTGAATTATCATCAATCTCAGTTTATTTTCCTACCCAGAATGTTATAGCAGTGACTAAAATCCTAAAAGGTCTTGCACTTTCCATTGGAGATGGTTCCATTATTGTAGCTGGGGATGGTAACGCTTAGTGAACACACCATCCCATAACATTTCTGAAAAATAGAGAACTAAGTAGTCCAGGATTGCATGATTTTTGTCGATCCCACAATTTTTTCGTACTCAGAATGCCTTAAAAATGTCAAACTATGGGGAATAGATCTCAATTTGTTCATGTTTATGTGACAGAAAATGACAAAACTTGCAGCCACAGCAAAAGTCTTCCGTTCTGCATTCACAAACCTCTCCCAGTGAAAACATTACCCCACATCTATGGGCGGGCGTATCGCACTGAACATGAATCTCTCAAAATATGGATGGTGTGAAGTTAGTGTAGTGACATTGTTGTCTTCACGTGGTTACAGTTTTGGTCTGTTCCTCTCATGTGCTTTAGGCCCCCTCAATCATGTTGGCTGCCATTTTTCTGAGGAGAGATATGGAAATGATGGATGGCAAACCTTATGTTACTGGCTGGCAGTCCCATTCATTTGAGAAAATTTTGTTTTTTGTCTAATACTTTAATATTTGTAGGGCATTCTGGGCATGAAATTGAGTGAGATCCATGCAAGTAACACCACCCTGAATAGTCCGGAGTTGGTAAAGATCCCTGGGTGACATCCAAACCCCAGGTTCAAATATCACACCAATCCTTCATGTGAAGAAGAGGAGATTGGGGGCCAGATTTATGAAGATGTGACGCAGTGCAACACAGCAAGACAACTTGCTCTGCGGCGTCACATGAGAGGGCAGGAATGAGCCATATCTTCTAAGCAATGGCGCTTTGCTGCTCTCCCTGAACTGGTGCATACAGTGCAGTGTAGCGTCGATGCAGGCACCCTTTCTCATTAGTGCAAGGGTGCCTGTGTTGCAGGCAGGACTATTTTTATGCAGGGAGGTGCAGTTTCCTGAACAAAAACAATCCTTGAAGGCTTTTCCCACTTTCTATGTGTGCTGCAGAATACAGCACACACAGAAAGAGGAAAAAAAGGAGAAATAAATCTACTTCTCCTCATTGCACGTCCCCTGGGTAGGTGTACCTGGTTGCTGCATTCCCAGGTTTACTACTGGTAGTAAATATGTGAATACACTAAACTCCATGGGTGGATATGTGGAAAAACCCATGCTCCACCGATAAAACGCCCTCTCAGAGCAGAGTAACAAATGGCAGTGACTTGGTCTGCATTGCGTTACTCTAGATTTACTATGCCATCGCTCTGCATGGCATAGAAACTCTCACTAAAGGGCTGGCGTTGCCCGTAGTTAATCTGGGCTTAGGTGTTTTTTGCTATCATTTGTACACTCTCGGGTCATTCTGGGTAAGTAAAAATGCATGGATGTACACAAACTACACCACCCTGGATCCGCTGGGTCTATAGTTTTCAGATATGCACAGGGTTAGTAGAGTTCCGTGGGTGCCAACCCAAGACCCGAATACTTCCTCATCACCCATGAGAATGAAAGGAAATTAGGAGTTCTTTGACACAGATTTAGCACAGCATTTGGCAGAAAGAGAGTAAACCTCCATTCTGATGTCCATGAGGTTAGAGAAACAATCTTGTGCCCAGGGTTGGGACCCGATGCCACGTGGTTTGTGCTCAACACTATTCCTTTTTGGATAGGGAATCCCTGGCTTCTAGATAGCTTTGCAGATAAAATGTCTAAAGGCTTTATTACAAGTATGGCGGTCTTCTGGACCGATGAGAGTCGAGGTGGCAGTCCGACCACCGCCACCCTGCAGGTCTGCCTGCAGTATTTTTAATGTGGTGCTTGGACTGCCATGAGACTGCTGGGATTAAGGATCCAGCGCACCGGCAATCTGCAACCGGCCCCAATATTCTGGCTGTGCCGATATTGGCACTGCAGAGCATATTGCGAGTTGGCTTTCCACCGCCTATTTCATGGCAGTGAGCCCGCCATGAAAAGGGTAGCAGAGAGGCAACTAAGGGGGCTCCAATAGGGCACCCTGCTGCTTCTGGGCCTAGAGGTGCATGCGGAAGGGGCCCCTGGAATTCCACCCCAATTCCTGCACGGTGTGGTATGCATGCGACACCGTGCAGGAACGTGCTGCAGGTGCTGTCATGGTGGTGGTCTGCTGTTAAGGCTCTCCTATGAGCCTTACATTGTCACTGCCGTGAGGCTGCTGCAGCCCTGCCCGCCCGCCCTGGATTACACTCGTAATCCAGCAGGTGGGCACACAATGGGTTTGGCGTTGCTTCTGTCGGCTCAGAGTGTGGGGCAGCTCCTGTCGGCTCGGAGTGTGGGGCAGCTCAATGTCAGCTGCCCCCTCACCTTTTTTTCAAAACATTTCCCTGGTATCTGGTCAGCATTCTACCTCTCTCTCCGTGGAAGCAGGCAGATTATGGAAAAGCCCTTTGAGGTATCTCATCAGCGGTCAGAAAGTCCTTCTAGAACTTTGGAGGTGTTAGAGCAACTAATGACAACAGAATGGCCCGGCCCCCTCCCCATTTTGTTGTTTTCTACTATATTTTCCTGGTGTTTTATGGGCTTTCTGCCCCCTAGAAGATCTAGATTGGGGCTCAATGTGTGTGAGGGGCACCTGACGGTATGACCCCACCATTAAAAACACTTCCCTGGTAGCTTGTGGCTTCTGCCTCCCTTGGGAAAGCAGATTGCTGGCGACCCTACAGTATGCCCTATAGAGGGGACAGACAGGATGGCCGTTTAGGACCCAGGGGGTGTGAGTGCATCCCTGCCAGACAGGCCAGGACTCAGCCCCAGCCCCATTCCTTATGTTTTTACAAACATTTCCACTATGTCAGTCTAGCTTTCTGCCGTCTGGGGGGGGGACACGTTAGGGAAAGACCAGTATCTGCCCCCAGGTCAGCAGAAAGCCTGTGTTGGTACTGGGTGGTCAGCGGAACGTTAGCCCATGCTGGGGTGGGGTGGGGGGGTCGCTCCTTTGGGGCTCCTTGAGCAAGAATCCACCAGATTGAGGAGACATTGGAAAGGAGTCAATCTCCCATCTCACTTGGTGCCTCCCTGATCCAGATCTATGCTTAAGGGCCCGAGCTGTGCCCCTGGGCACCGATCAAGCTGCAGTGACGCTCCAGCTGCTTTCCACTTCAGACAGAGCGCTGCTGCGCGACACTGAATCTTAAAAATATATGTGGGACAAGGGAAACTCTTCCTTTGCAACCCAGGGTGGGACCCTAAAAAAGGAAATCCCTAGAGCACGAGCCCCAGGGGGATTCACTGCCCTTCGAGTAAGAAGGTGATGTTAAAATTATTCAAACTGCAAAGGTAAAGCCTAGAACACGAATATCACGTCAGCCGCACTAACAGCTTATGACTGCTTACTATTTGTAAATATTACATGTCGTTATTTTGTACGTTTATTTCATTTTATATTAATCTTATTTGAATGCATGTTCAGCATTTTCTAAATTATTGTATATTTATACATTTGTATGTTTTTTATTTTATTTATTACATTTTCAGGATCATCTATTTATGTGTTTTTTGTTGCCGATATTATCGTTCCTTTCACTGCATGTATTAAATGTTACATTTTTTTGTCCAGTATTTTTACAATGATTTTTAGTGCAAACGTTTTTTCCTCGATTTTGCGACACGGAAAGTCACTGCCACTAACTGAATGGCAACTCAAGGATTAGGGCTGCTTTAAAAAAGTTTTAACATCCAGTGAAATAAGATGCAAGTCATCCTGAGCCGTTCACAGGGTTGGACAGTGCGAAAAACAGGAAAGAAAAGGTGAGTTGTAATTTATTTCCTGAAGAACAGTAAATAAATTGCCATATTTAGGTGTAGTCCAAAGGGCATAACTTGAAAAAAAATCTTTCACTTCCAAAAATACAATGTATTTATTTTTAGGCGAGGGGGTGAGACATTGATATGAAGAAATGCATTCTGGGAATCACCGGTTCTGCAGGACGGGCAGATTTCAAAACCTTGTATTTGTTAAGTGCTTCACTGTGACGTATGACTAAGGAACCAATATAATTAAACCCAATCACAGTTTCTATCTACATTGTTGAGTCCCCTCGGGGTCGCATTCCTGAAAAGCAGACTCAGTGGCATCACAGCAACAAGGAAATGTCCGCTGGGCGGGGCCGTGTGACGTCACGGGCCTTGAGTTGCACGTTCTAAAACAGAGGCGAGGTCAGCCGGATGGAACCGGAAGTGCTACAAGGCGACAAACAGGTTTACCCCAATAATATGTCATTCAAAATAACGAAGTGAAACATACCTCCTGAGAGAAGCTTATATCAAAATAGACCATTGGAAAGACAATATTGAGACACTGGCTGAGTGATTCATTGTTGTATCAGCTCATGCTGAGCTTTATAATATTTATCTTGATTGACAGGTGTGCCAGACATTGTCAAGTTATGATTTCCAGAACTTTCCTGGCAAATGGGTGTCCAGCAAGAACCTGATGGCACGATAACGCCATGCACAATATCCTCACGGTACACTACATAGAGTATCACTTACTGTTCTCCTCAGGGTACGCTACATAGAGTGTCACTTACTGTTCTCCTCAGGGTACGCTACATAGAGTATCACTTACTGTTCTCGTCACGGAACGCTACATAGAGAGTCACTTACTATTCTCCTCACAGTACCCGACTTAGAAAATGCACTTACTGTTCTCCTCATGGTACCCTACATGTAGGGTTACTTACAGTTCTACTCATGGTAACCTACATAGACGGTTACTTACAGTTCTCCTCACGGTACCCTACAAAGAGAGTCCCTTCCTGTTCTACTCACGGTACTCTACATAGAGTGTGCACTTACTGTTCTCCTCCTGGTACCCTACATAGAGGTTACTTACCGTTCTCCTCATGGTACCCTATATAGAGGGTCACTTACTTTTCTCCTCATGGTACCCTACATAGAGTGTGGACTTACTGTTCTCCTCATGGTACCCTACATAGAGTCACTTACTGTTCTCCTCATGGTACCCTACATAGAGGGTCACTTACTTTTCTCCTCATGGTACCCTACATAGAGAGTCACTTACTGTTCTCCTCATGGTACGGTACATGGTGTCACTTACTGTTCTCCTCAAGGTACCCTACATAGAGGGTCACTTACTTTTCTCCTTATGGTACCCTACATAGAGGGTCACTTACTTTTCTCCTCATGGTACCCTACATAGAGTGTTACTTACTGTTCTCCTCACAGTACCCTACATAGAGAGTCACTTACTGTTCTCCTCATGGTACCCTACATAGAGAGTCACTTACTGTTCTCCTCATGCTACGGTACACAGTGTCACTAACTGTTCTCCTTGGTACCCTACATAGAGTTTACTTACTGTTCTCCTCACAGTACCCTACATAGAGTGTCACTTACTGTTCTCCTCATGGTACCCTACATAGAGGGTCACTTACTGTTCTGCTCATGGTACGGTACATAGTGTCACTTACTGTTCTCCTCATGGTACCCTACATAGAGAATCACTTACTGTTCTGCTCATGGTACGGTAAATAGTGTCACTTACTGTTCTCCTCATGGTACCCTACATAAAGCATTACTTACTGTTCACCTCACGGTACCTCACATAGAGGGTCACTTACAGTTCTCCTCATGGTACCCTACTTAGAGGGTTAACTACTATTATCCTCATGGAACCCTACATAGAGGGTCACTTACAGTTCTCCTCATGGTACCCTACTTAGAGGGTGCACTTACTGTTATCCTCGTGTTACCCTACATAGAGGGTCACTTACTGTCCTCTTCACAGTATGCTACATAGAGGACAGACTTACTGTTCTCCTCACGGTACCCTGCATGGAGTGTGCACTTACTGTTCTCCTCACAGTACCCTACATAGTGGGTGCACTTACTGTTCTCCTCATGGCTACATAGAGGGTTACTTACTGTTCTCCTCATGGTACCCTACATAGAGTTGAGCAGCGGAGTCATGGTGGCTGGGAGCTGAGCTAATCTAAGCGGAGCAGCGGAAAACACAGGACGCGAGACAGAGAGAGCGAGGCAGCGGAAAGACTGTGCGGGGGGCGGCAACCAGCCGGGGCCCCTGCAGAGGGCGGTAGCAGCGGGGAGTGCAAGGTGCTGTTTGGGCAGCCTGTGACACTTATTGTACCATTACTGCACCACCACCCTACGTAGAGTGTGGACTTACTGTTCTCCTCACGGTACGCTACATAGAGAGTCACTTACTGTTCTCCTCACGGTAACCTACTTAGTGGGTCACTTACTGTTCTCCTCATGGTACCCTACATAGTGGGTCACTTACTGGTCTCCTCATGGTACCCAACATAGTGGGTCACTTACTGGTCTCCTCATGGTACTCTACATAAAGTGCAGACTTATTGTTCTCCTCTTGGTACCCTAAATAGATTGTGCACTTACAGTTCTCCTCACGGTACCCTCCATAGATTGTCACTTACTGTTGTCCTCAAGGTACCCTACATAAAGTGTGCACCTACTGCTCTAACTCCACATCTGTTATCCTCACAATATTATCTAAATATTTTGCAGTTATATTGTTGAATGTCGATACTTAAAATGTACTTTTTTGTACCACATGCGTATGTTTAAGTATTGTTCACATAGGGTAAATTCCACCATTTGTAGGGTAACATTCCAAGTGCAAGCAAAGTGCACCAAAAATGCTCTTTTCAGAGGGCAGGTATGGGAACTAAATCTTTTAATTTGTGCAGACATTCCACAAAATGGGACAGTGCAGCGGGGTCCCTCTGGTGCTGAACAGGAGCGACTGACGTCAGGGAAGAGTGGCAGGTCAGTGCCAGTGAAGGGGGAGCATGATTACAATAACAACGGGGAAAAAAGGATCTCACCTGCTGCCTGCCACATTGCCGCTCTTCTGGCTCCTCTGCAGCACAGACTGAGGCTCCCAGATACCCCTATGTGCAATCCAGAAGTTGCTCTCATGCAGTCCGGATACGCCTGAGTCCCCTGGATTTGTGCTCCCAGAGAGACTGAGAGCCTGCACATGTCGGTTTGTCTGTCCTAAGATGGCCGGCCAAACCCACATGCACACTTAGCAGCAGTGCCCACCATTCCTCCTATGCCGGTCATGACGATGGCACCACCCCCTAGACTCAGCCCTATGGAGAAAACAAAAAATGCTAATAAACCTGTCTAATTATCATTTTACTTTTCAAGTTTTGCATCTGCTGGCAGTGGGGTGACGCTCCTCCGCCATAACGGAGGAGCTGCCGCTGATGCCCGACATCAGCCTTCCGAGTTTGTTGCTGTAACAGAGGTAAGCCCCTCAGCTCTCCAATGGGCAACAACTTCTTTTCTTTAACACCAGCATTTGTCATCTGCAAAGAGAGAGCACAGCACGACTGTGGGAAGGAATATTGAAGGCAGAATATTGAAGCGTAACTATATCATGACCTTCGCTTGTGGGGGCATTTTGTGAGCTGTGCCCTTGTTGTCCCTGGAGGGGCTGTGTTTGGCGTTGCTGTGCAGCTGAGGACGCGAGGGGTTGTTGGACGGGACTCCAGTTCCCAGGAGCCCGTGCCTGTCCGCAGCTGAGTCGCGGCCCGCCCCACCCGCCTATTGGTTCCTGCCTCCTTTTATTCATCATTGCCTACCGCTGTGCGGGACGCGTGCGGGACGCCCGAGACGAAGCCCGGACAAAGGGCGGACAGTCTGTGACAGTCCGGGACAGGACGCGACCGGGCTGGGCCAAAGATTTTGGGCCTTACTTATTGCTGGACTTTGTGCCCTGTTTGCAGTGAGGACTTATTAATCGTTTTAATTTTTTGGGGGATTATATATGTTGTGTATTTAAAACCCTGTGCCAATAGTTGGCAGTTTTATTTTATTTTCATTGTGTGTAATTCGGGAAAGCTTTATTCGACCTTTTATTGATAACTTTGTTTAGTGTTAATTATGTCAAAGCAAAAAGCTCCCCCAATGCCTCAGACTTTGGATAACTACTTAGTGAAGTTTGTGAGTAAAATTAATTGTGAGAGGCGACAGTCCTTAGGGTTAAGTAGTCCCCCCCACTACCTATTACGCAACCTTTACCTGTCACATTAGCATTGGACGACAGTAGTAGTGTTCCAAATAATCTGGGTGTCTCCGTTAGGGAAATACCTGAGCAGAATACCTCCACTTTAGTCGACCCAGAGGACTTTACAGACTCTATAGTGCAGCACCCACCGACCCCTGTGCCTAGAGTGGTCAGAGCATGTAGGAAAGCCCAGACTAAACGCGGGGGTTCACGTCCCGTCAGAAAAAGAGCAGTCAGCCCCCTCAAGAACCCAGACAAGGACGAGGATATTACTGCAAATAATGATGCCGTTAAATTGGATGCCGAACAAATTACAAGTTTAGTAAGCACTATCGAGTCAAAGATTAAGGGTATTGTTAAACCTTTTATGGTATAAATTGACCAGCTAACCGCCGAGGTTAATAGGTTAGGAGAACTCCTTAAAAAAACTGTGGAGGAAGTGGGTAGCATACCAGCTTTATTAATAAGTAATCGTGATACCCAGGTTGCCCCATCCGGGGGAGGTTTAGGTTTAGGTATCAACAGGAATGTTGTACAGAATTCCCCGCCAGCCCAGCCCCCAGCCTGTAATGATAGCCGGGCTGTAGTAATGCCCGACAGAAATGAGGGCTGGACTGAGATAAGGCGAAGCACCATATGTGGTAGTCTTAACTAATGTTCCCCCTGTCGAGAACGGGAAGCACCAGGAAACACATGAGTCCTTAAAAAATAAAACTGTTTCCTGGCTGCATAGATATTGCGGTTTTCCTATTGTATTTTCCGATCAAGTTTTGTCTACCAGAAGGGTAAATTGGATAGGGAGTTCTAAGAAAAGTTCTAGTCGAGACTGCGTCATTATAAATTTCAAACACCCTCAACATGTTGCCACTGTATTATTGAGAGCTGCTTCATTACCGATTACCGATAATAATGTGTGTGCCCGCCCGCTTGCTTTCTTCTATAGCCACCTTAATATTACCCCCCATGAGCATAGAGGAAGCAGATTCTGCCCGGCTCCACACAGGCCATACCCTGACATTTTAATGCAAAATCGATTTCAACCTTTAAACTCTTTGGATGCAAATGATTGACTTAATCAGGCAGGGCAGTCTATACCCCAGGAGATTACTAGTCCCGGTGTGGCCACATGTATAGATAACATTGCGGCCCAAGAGATTACCAACCAAACAGAAATTAAATTGGTGGCGGATATCAGGGCATTGCCCGAATGTAGGGACATATGTAATTCAAACCAGAATGTGAATAGGGGACGAAATGATGTCATGATGCCTGATAGTAATTGTGTCAGGGGCAAAGGCATTACAATTGTTTCTTGGAATGTGGCAGGGTTGAAATCAAAGGAGAAGGACCCGGGCTGGTTAACGTTTATTAATACCCATGACATTTTATGTCTTCAGGAAACATGGTGCAAAGACGAGGTTAATTATGAGGGATTCGCCCCCTATAATTTACCGGCACTGGGAGGAGGTATAGGTAGAGCTAAAGGGGGCCTCCTTATACTTGTAACGATATGTCATCCTATTGTGGTTAAAAAGTATATACCTATAGGTGATCTTGTGCAGATCCTTTGGCTTGTTGAGGATAAAGATCATAATGTTTTATTGATTAATTATTACAACAATATTTTTGATGGTACCCGGGTTAAAGTTGTAATAGACTTAGCCGGTGCTATTGAAAATTTATGTTTGGAAGAGAATGTTGTATTTGATTTTATTTGGGTAGGGGATTTTAATATCACATTGTGTGAATTGTCTACACAAAGGGTTTGTGGGGTTACTAATAATGCTGGTTGGGATGTCCTGCATTTCGGGCATAGCAGTTATGGGGAAGCACTACAAAAGCTCATGGGCTGTTATGACCTGGAAATAGTGTTGTTTATCCATTCCCACCTTCAAAAATTGGCATACCAGCTCTGTCATTGATCAAGTGATCATATCTTCCAATTTTATTTCTTATTGTGACCCACCTAGAATTGAAGAAACCACATTAAGTGACCACAACCGTATTATTCTGGATACTACCCTTTGGGCAGGCAGCTCGATGGATGTAGGAATTACTGTTACTAATGTAGAACCACATAGGACTAATGGTGTAAGGTTAAGATGGATAGGAGAAAGGGCTGACGAACTAATTAGCTCCATAATTAGAGAGAGTTTGCTGGACATCGTTTCTATTTTAGAAAATAGCTCTGACTCTGAGAAGGTTTTATTTTGTTTTAACAAAATTAATAAAGCTATTGATGCCAAATTCACCAGGCGTAATGGCGGGCAACGCAGAAACGGACCGGGTTGGTTCAATCATCATTGTACTTCCACATTAATCGACCTCAAGCGGGCATTAGCAGCGAAGCCCAGGGACAAAAAATTGATAATTGAACTGAGAATGGAATATAAATGTGTGCTCAAAAAGAGGAAGCGTGAATTGCAGCAACAGGCTTGGGATTCCCTTAACCAAGCTGCTGAGTTATCGAATTGCACTTTATTTTGGGCCACGGTTAATTTGCCTTTTCTAAGGGATGAAAAATCACCCCAGCTGACTTCTAATGTATCAAGTGAGGGTTGGATTGACCATTTTTCTCGCATTTTTGATTCCAATAATGTTACTGACATCAGCCCTAATAAGTGGGCTGTTTTGCCCCTGGACATTTCTGTCAGTGAGGTTGAATGTGGTAGACGTGCAAGTAAAGGAGGAAAAGCTCAGGGCCCGGATGGGGTACCTATAGATGTTTACAAGGCTGCACCAGACGTCTGGGGCCCTCTTTTAACTACCATTTTTAATGCAGCTGTGTGTGCCGAGGCCCCTGTAACCTGGGGCGAATCAATTATTGTGCCAATTCACAAAATGGGAAGTAGGTCTGACGCTAAGAATTACCGCCCGATCTCTCTCCTTGACTCATCAGTCAAGATCATGAGTAGAGTTATGCTCGTGAGATTAGAGGAGTGGGTTGAGCAGGATAGCATACTGGCTGATAGCCAGTATGGATTTAGGAAGGGCCGGGGTACGCTCGATCAGTGCATCAATCTTGATTTACTGATCGGGAAATACACTGAAGCGAAACCCGGCTCCTTGGATCTCTGCTTTGCAGACCTGAGCAGCGCATTCGATATGGTAGATCATTCTATTTTATGGCCAACCTTGTTAAAGTTGGGAGCACCAGAAGGCATAATCTTTTTTCTCGCCAGATTATACGAGAAATTGAAAACCAATGTGCGTTTTGGAACCAGAGGAGAATGTACTCCAAAAATCTGTGTCAAACGAGGAATTAGACAGGGATGTGTCCTGGCTCCCCTCCTATTTATTTTATTTATCAATGGAATTGATGCTATTTTTAAAAAAGTTAATGCTGATGCTCCCCAGATAAATGGTGTTCCGGTGCCGGTGTTATTATACGCCGATGACGCTGTTTTACTTTCTAGAACACCTGTTGGACTACAACGACTAATGGATAATTTTTCCACCTTATTAAAGATAGAAAACTAGTAATTAACAAGGGGAAAACGCACACTATGACCTGTGGAGCCAAAGCTAAAATGTTAAATGCCTTTTTTATAGATGGTGAAAAGGTGCAACAGGTGGACAAATTTTGTTACCTGGGTATTACCTTCTCTAACGACAGGAAGTGGAATGATGAATTCAATAATATCCGGAACAAAATGGCTAAAAATGCCCATGGTATTTATAGATTTGCTGTAAAAGTTGGGGATCGTCGTACCAGGGATATGCTCAAGATTTACCAAGCTAGATGTGTGACTATAGCATTGTATGGGGCTGGAGTATGGGGCTATAGTTGTGTTTACAACCTACAGCTAGAAGAAAATATCTTTTAAAAAAAGCTCCTGTTCTTGCCCATCTCTGCCTCAACTGAATTAAGCCACCGAGAACTAGCCATTAATTATCTGACTGACTTGTTATCGCTTAGACCATTGATGATCTGGCGGTCTTTATGGCTTGGCGATGAGAAGTCACTTAATAGATCTATTGTTGAGGACTGTTTACGATTGGACAAATACCGAGATATTCCCTGGGTTAAATATGTTGTTGTCTGCTTTTCAGATATTTTTAACCTGAATATTTTAAATAATCCTAGCGCAGCATCAACTATCTCCAAATCAGAAATGAAAAGTATATTTCTGACATATGTGGAAAGGAAACGAGCAATCATAGCCGGATCATTGTCCTCTGTCATTTCTTAGAATATATATAATTTAGTGGAGGGTTTTCCATCTTACCTAACTATGGTGACTAGGCATTCACATAAATTTGTGCTAACCAGACTAAGATTTGGGATGGCACATTGTTTAGTAGCCCACCCAAACATCAAGAAACATCTGACTGGGCCATGTAGGTGCGATGATGTATCCACACAGAGCACTGTGCACCTCTTGTTGTTTTGTAAACTGTACACGAGCTTCCGTATAGTATTTTTGAAACCATTGTTTGTTAAACACGGAGTACGTACAGTCAAACATGCTATGGCTTTCATTTTTAACTTGCAATCGGCAGATATCTGTTTTCATATTGCTACCTTTTTAAACCAGTGCATCAATTCCAGGAAAAGTATGAGTTTTTAATGAATTTTTATTATCGATTTTTAAATATTTATGTAGATAATATGCATTGTTTAATGAGTCATTGACTATAATTATCAGTTGTAAATTTTAGCTGCAACGTCTTTTTTTTTTTTTAAATGTATGTCGTTTTTGTTTATGCTTTTATGGTCATCTACATGTGCCGACTAAAGCTTCATGAATTGAATTGACCTGAATATCAAAGGATAAGATATCAAAGAGGTAAGCGCCTGTGCTTTAAATGGGCAAGTACTGAATGGTACTGAGTACCTGCACTTCCTTAATTTGAAAGAGAGAGTACCTGCACTGTACTGCACTGCTGCAATCTATATTGGTGATATTTATATATATCTATATTGGTGATATATATATATATATATATATATATATATATTCACTGAAAAAACATAGGTTTCAGGCCTGATATAGTTAGGAATTAGCATTTAAAAAACCTTAGAAATTCACTGAAAAAACAATAGGTTTTAGGGGTGTTATAGTTAGCTGGACATTTCACTCGAACAAAACCATTGAAATTCCTCCGATATAGTTAGTTGTACTAACTACATCTCGCGCGCCCGCAATCCACTGCTGATGATGTCACATACTACATCATTCATGACATGGTCAGTGACATCACTGATGACATCTCAAATGACATCACTGATTACATCATCCAGTGAATGTGTAAATATAAATATCTGGATGGAGGATTTAGTAGCAGTGTGATTGACTGTTTACTTGACTAATTTATAGTGTCTCACTAAATATATTGGATAGTGACTAAACTGTGTGAATATCTGTATCACTTTGTCAGTTGTTGTGTAAACTGCTGCACCAGTTGGTTTCTAGCTACGTGAAAGTCTATATTATTTATTGATTAGTTAACTGAGTATTTGTATGGGAGAGTGAATGTGTGTGTGGTTCGGTGGGGGGGGTGTGACTGCCCAAAGATGTGTGAATAGTTGATTCAGTAGGTATCTGAAGTTAAAACTACATGTTATAACAGTTGTTTGGGTGAGTGAATCTCTTTATGGGTGTGGCGATGAGCCAATATATATGTCTCAATGGTACATGTTCAACAAACTAGAAAAATAAAAGCCAGTGTATGTGTCAGTTGTATATAAATAAGTATACATAAGACTCAGTGATTGTATGAGTGACTGTATGGATAACTGTATACTTGTAATAGTATTTTTATAACACACTAAGTATGAGTTATTATCTATATGAATAGATGAAGTGCTGTTTTTATAAGTGTATGGCTAATTAAAAGTAAGTATGATCCATTGTTTGCATAAGTGAGTAGGATGACTTCATAAGTGATTAGGATGTGTGCTGGTGTGTAATGTCGATATAGGTGTATAAGTATATTTGATAGTGTTCTATTGATCATTGACAGCATGTATGAGTGAATCTATAGGTAAGTGATTAGATGTGTGTATAGATCTAGGAATCACTGAGTGGGTATTTAGAAACTTGTATTGGTGTGTCAATGGATTCAAATATGGTACTCTGAATTTTACAGTGAGTGATGAAGTGTATCTGATTGTCACGTGGATGATGTCATCAGTGATGTCATCACTGATGTCATTTGAGATGTCATCAGTGATGTCAATGACCATGTCATGAATGATGTAATATGTGACATCATCAGCAGTGGATTGCGGGCGCGCGAGATGTAGTTAGTACAACTAACTATATCGGAGGAATTTCAATGGTTTTGTTCGAGTGAAATGTCCAGCTAACTATAACACCCCTAAAACCTATTGTTTTTTCAGTGAATTTCTAAGGTTTTTTAAATGCTAATTCCTAACTATATCAGGCCTGAAACCTATGTTTTTTTCAGTGAATTTCAAAGGTTTTTTAAATGCTAATTCCTAACTATATCAGGCCTGAAACCTATGGTTTTTTCAGTGAATTTCAGAGGTTTTTTAAATGCTAATTCCTAACTATATCAGGCCTGAAACCTATGTTTTTTTCCAGTGAATTTCAAAGGTTTTTTAAATGCTAATTCCTAACTATATCAGGCCTGAAACCTATGGTTTTTTTAAGTGAATTTCAAAGGTTTTGTAAATGACAATTTTTAATGTATTAATTGTTATACTGATTTTTTTGATACTGATTTTCTAAATTTTTAAACTATTTATTTTTAGATATTTTTTTTATTACATTATAATTACATTATACATTACAATACAAAATACACTTTCTCAGAATGAATTACTTTAGTTTAAATACTTTGCAAATAGGTAATAGACTTTTAAGTACAGTGGTTACAGTTGTTGCAATGGGCAACACAATTTCAAACACAATGCAACATTGAGCTCAATGTGAATTTCTAGTCAAATGCAATTAGTTACTTTATGGATTACTTTTCTAACCACAGGATTGGATCCTAGATTCAGTCCTTGGACATCTCCTGTAAACAGTTGAGTAAAAGCGTTTTGGTTGCAGTCGTGATTTTTAAGGAATATTATTGTATTTTAAAAGTTGACACACATAAGATTTTTCCACATAGAATAACCAATGTTATCCTATGGCAGAAAATTCACTTAGCAGGTAAGTAGTGTTATCGTTACTTTTTCTTACTCAGTGGTCGATCCTGGATCCAGCACTGGTGAATCTCCTGTAAACAGTTGAAAGAATGTGTTTAAGTCATACAGACGATTTCTTAAGAATGTTTTTAGTTTGTGAAAATAGACACTTAGAAACTTTTCTGCTGAAAACCACACAATGGATTCCTATAGAAGGAAATACAAGTTACTGGTAAGTACCCTTAGAAATACTTTACAGGGTCAGTGCTGGGCGAAAAGATGAAGCACTGGGTTCTCTCCTGATAACAGGTGAGTAAATCGGAATTCGTAGCTCGTCTGATTTTAGAGGAATATTTGTACGTTTTAAAATTGGACACAGAAACTTTTCTGGTGAAAACCACACAATGGATTCCTATGGAAGGAAATACAAGTTACTGGTAAGTACGCTTAGAATTACTTTTCAGGGTCAGTGCTGGGATAAAAGATGCAGCCCTGGGTTCTCTCTTGATAAGAGGTGAGTAAATCGGAATTTGTAGTTCGGCTGATTTTAGAGGAATATTTGTACAATGGTGAAGGATGGGGGTGGGGCCTGAGGTGACGTGTGCAAACGCCCTGTGGCATGTTTTAAGTTGGGGAATTAATCCCTCTTCAATCCTGCGGTCCCCTGGGGGCCAACTAGCCCACCAGGTACCTCCAGTCTGCGCCAGGGAGCTGCGTTGCAGAGAGGTGTTCAGAGGCCCCGCCCCTTTTTACACCTCTCTGCAACGCAGCTCCGTGGCGCTTTCTGGAGGTACCTGGTGGGCTAGTTGGCCCCTAGGGGACCTCTGGATTGAAGAGGAATTAATTCCCCAACTTAAAACGTGCCACAGGGTGTGTTTGCACACATATCACCTCAGGCCCCGCCCCCTACCTGAACCACTGTGCAAACGTGCCCCGTGGCGCGTTTTAAGTTGGGGGATTAAGTCCCCTTGAATCCTGAGGTCCCCTGGCGGCCAACTAGCCCACCAGGTACCTCCAGTAAGCGCCATGGAGCTGCGTTGCAGAGAGGTGTAAAAAGGGGCGTGGCCTCATTACACCTCTCTGCAACGCAGACCGCTGGTGCATGCTGGAGGTTCCTGGTGGGCTAGTTAGCCCCCAGGGACCCCCAGTATTCAAGGGGAATTAGATCCACCTCTGCAAAAGCGCCAGGGGGCGCGTTTGCAGAGTGGTGCAAGGAGGGGGCGTGGACTCCGGCCCGATCCCTCTTATTTTTCTTTTCGTTTTTTAGAAGGGGGGCTGTGTAGCCCCCCTTCTTTTTCTAATGTATTGGCCCTGGGACCCCATCCCCCAGGGCCCCCAATTTTTTTTTTTATAAAAAAAAAACCGGGAAGGGGGCCGCGTGGCCCTTTGCCCTGGGGACCCCATCCCCCGGGGCATGGCCCTTTTTTTATTTTTTGTATTTTGGAGGGGGGCTGCCTTGCCCCCGTCCTGTGGCCCCTTTAGGCCCCGGGGACCCCATCCCCCTGGGCCGTTTTTTTTTGTTTGTTTTAAAAAAAAAAAAAGGTAGGAGGGGGCCACGTGGCCCACCTCCCGGGCTACTACTAGCCCCCCGGGGCTGGTCCTCTTCATTGGGGCCGTGGGGGGGGTCTCCAATCCCCCCATGGTCCCAGCCGGCTCCCCGCATCCTGCGGGAGCCGGCATTGCTTTTCCACATGGGGAGCATCTAACATGCTGCTCCCCATGTGGAACAGCAATCTGCTTTGCTTCATTGAAGCGAGAGCAGGATTCACTGCTCTCACTTCAATGAAGCAAAGCAGTTTGCAATTGCAGAGGCTCCCACCCTGCCATTGCAAACAGCAGTGTCCCAGGGGTGGGCACCCCGGAACACTGCAGGAGCCGGCCCTGGGGGTTGGCGGTCTCCAGGGCCTGTACAAGGCTCCAAAAGGGGGGCCGCATGGCCCCCTCCCACATTTTAAAGTTGCCCCGGGGGTGGCAGTCCCCGGGGCTGGGGGGGGCCAGAGAGCTCCCCCCACACCAAATTTTTTCAAGCCCCGGGGGTTGGCAGTCCCCGGGGCTGCGGGGGGGCCGTGAGCCCTCCTGCAGATATTATGTTAGAGCCCCGGGGGGAGGCGGTCCCCGGGGCAGTGTGGGGGGGATTGGCCCCCCCCCACACTTTTTCAATATGCCCCCGGGATTTGGCCCCCCCAGGGGCAAATTAGCAAATTCAGCACGGGCTGAATTTTTTTTATTTTCGGCCGAAATTTGCGTTGGGTGCGCGAATCTCGCCGATTTTATTTTTTAAAAAAATGCTTTTTTTGGCCCTGGGGGTCCTTGTGGGACCCCCTGAGCAGGCCTCGGGGGTCAGGGGGTTTCTACCCTGACCCCTTTTTGCATTTTTTGGGTTTGTTTTTTAAGTTTCTTGTGCCTCGGTTCTACTGAGGCACAAGATGGCTGCCAACACTTCCTGATTTGGAGTGTTGACAGCCAATTAGGATACAGCTCGTGCACGGCAGGGTGCACGCTGGGTGCGCATAGGGTGCGCGGTTCCTCCGAGGCCATAGATATATATGTGCTTTTAAATGTCATTTTCTCAGGAACTACTGAACGGAATTACACCATTTAAGCAAAAGGCACTAGTCTGAACTAAGGACTACCTCTTTGCCGAATTTGGTGTAATTCCGTTCAGCAGTTCGGGCTCTAGCTGCGGCTAAAGGTCCTATGGGAAATTGCGTGGGGAAAATGCATTTTGGGACCCCCCTTTTTTCTCAGCCCCCGCTTGACGAATCACCGTGAAACTTTCAGGATAGGAGCGGACCAGAGCTGGCCGCCAGTAGGTAATATATATCTCCAGTTAAAAAGCGTATACTGGAGCATCTCCGTGCCATTAGGAATAGGGATCTTACCTATACTATTGCCAAACATTGCGCGCTAGAGCATGGAGAGATTTCTGACGTTAGTTCTAAGATCTCGTTTTTTGGAATTTACAGGGTTGCAGTACATCCACGTGGAGGTGACCGAGAACACCGCCAGCGACGTTTGGAGTCTGAATATATCATCCGCCTACAGAGTAAGGCGCATGGTGGCCTGAATCGAGAGGAAGATCTTCATGTTCACCTAGGATGAGGGGATATCATATACCTGTAGTGCGCCAACAAATCTGGACACTGTATTGATACACTCTGGCTCACCTTCGGGCGCTCTCTCTTTGTTTCCCCACCTCCTGCCATACCACCTTTTTCATAGACATCTTGCTTTTGCAAATGTTTATTTTATTTCTCCCTACTTGTTCCATTTCACCGCCAATTCGTCCAAGCGGCTGCTTGGTTGATGGGTGGGCACAGCCGCCACGCCTTCGTTTTTTAACACACTGGGGGTTGGTTTTTCTTCTTTTCTTCCCCGGCATGATCCAAGCTTCTCCTTAGATATTTTTGTTATTACACTTTTTGTGTGACTTTTTATTTTTGTTTTTGTTATTTGTGTCTGTACTTTATCCTTTTAGTCTAGCCGTCTAGTGCCTATACAGGGTAGTTGGTTGCTGTTTCCACTTGGCAGTTCCACTTGCTCTGTATGTGCACCATTTCACTGTGGTACACATTTGATGGGATCGCATTTCTTCTCTTGCAATTGGCGGCTTTAGCACTAGCTAAATATATCCTTTTCACATTAAGCATTTATAAGTGAGGAACTTAAATTCACTAATTTGTTGTTGTATATAGGAAAAAAGAAAAAAGAAAAATGATTATTATTTTTTATTTATGGCAGCCTTAATGTGTTGAGAGTCTGTTTTTTATATGTACTCATGACTCTTTTTTCTATGTCTATTCTTAAATCTGCTTGGTCATGCTTGGTTGTAAAAAAATGCCTTTATATGTGGCCACTTCCTTTCTACGAAGTGACTTTGACAAAGACCGTGAGGTTGAAACGCGTCAGTCATTAAACCTTTCTTTTCCTGCAATCCTGAGTGCAACTCCTACCTTTTTGTTGTGAAGCAGGAGGGTTTTCTTTCATATATATATATATATATATATATATATATATATATATATATATATATATATATATATATAATCACCAAGGCACATATCTCTAGAATTAGAAACAGAAAACCTTTACAAATTTAGCTTTGGATAATTTCTTTCTTGATATTGTGATCATTCAATATTATCTCTTCAATATTCCCGACCCACGGTTGTCAGGAAGGAGGGATGAGACTATGGGTCGTGCCGTCTGCAGAGTCCAGAGGAAGTGATTGTGTCTGCAGGGATGTCATTCTTCTGTTCAGGCAGGGTAGAGGCTGATGAGTGGATGAATCAATGGCTGTCTCCAGCTAAAGAGCTGGGAGTGAGGCACTTGCAGGTTCCTTGCTACCTGGTAAACCATGAGAGGGTTTGATCTTACCCAGACCAACATGGTGGGTAGGAGCAATTTAAGGTGGCCCTTCAGGAGGACTCCAGTCAGGACAGAGGGACCCTGCTGGAGAATGGGCCAGACGGTCAACGAGTCGAGGGCTGAACAGAATGCCAGCTCCGAGGCATTGGAGGGTAGGTTTACAGGGCCATCTGTGTCAGGTCCATCCTCTCCAGACATGAGGCACAGAGGATGGAGAAGACTCGTCAGTACCCAGATTTACTAATTACTGTAAAGATTCTAACTGAGCAATGCGTAACAGGATCTCACTGATAGGAAAGTCAGCAGCAGATGTGTTCTACAGCAAATGGCAGGATCCTTCCTCACTGACCAGGAGTTTAGAGTTAATCCAAAGAGAGGCCCACAGCAAAGCCAGACAGCTCTGTTTCAAGGCAAATCATGTTTACACTAGTATAACTAGGTGTGCAGAAAGGTTGGTGATATTTCAAGAGTAACAAAAGGAACTGCAACCAGCAAGGCCTCAAGCAAGGTTGGGTGTTGGCTCCTCTATTATTTAGGTTGTGCTCTGCCTGTGTGGGCAAAAGCAGTGGGAAAGCAAGAAACTTTCAACCTAAACTAGGAGTCCTGTGTAATACCCTGCTTCAGTATGTTGATGATTGTGTGACCTTGGGCGCCATCCGTCAAGGGCCACATTGAAGTTTCTCCTCCATATTTAAATATAATCACAATAACTAGTGAAAAACAAAATGTTTTAAAAAAAAGATCATTGTATATGAACATCATTAAATCACTTCAGATGGTCATTAGGAAGCACATAATACACAAACCTATATTAGGAAAGATTCCTAGTTAGGCAAGGGGCCGAGAGGAACTCTATGAGGGAGTACGCCCTCCCGTGGGTAAACACTGAATCACTATAAGTACTCCCGTGATGGACCAGTCAGCAATAAATATCTATTGCTAACTCAGATGATGGTATGCCCTACCTGAAGTATATAGCACCACCTAAGTGTGGGGAAGGAAGCAAGTCCTTTTGATATTATATTCCCTCACACACCCTAGTGGTGTCATGCTTCATCATCGGGACACCCCGACGCCTAGAGGTCAGGGTGGGCTCGACCAATGTTTCAGGGAGCACTTAATAAGATGATTTTGGCCAGGAGGTATACAGATTAAAAATGGGTGTCAGACCCCAGTTTCCCTTTATTCTTGGGTTTGGCACTGATATTAAAAACAAAGGAAGAGGTGTCCAGGGATATTATGGTCTTAGGGCCCTATTGCAAACATGTTTCTGTCCTTAATGCCCCATGAAGGGTGCACGGACATTCATCAGGGCATGTACCCCCTGTAAAATTTGGAAAAGTAGAAGGGAAGTTCCCTATACTAATGTGCAGTAAGGGCAGGTAGCTGCTCCTTATTAAATTCTATCGTTCCGTAAATGAATTCACTCCATCCCAATCTAGGAGAGGATAAACATCATGTGGGACCTCTATACGTGGGGTAGCCCTGTAGTCACACAGCCACCAAGGGTCCTGCCCCGTGTAGACACCTATTCGGTATTGGTTCCCACAGCTTGGAATCATTAGGAAGCACAACAATTGAGCAGGCCAATCCCTGTAATCAATCCCTGTAATCAAGGTGACTGTACTACTGTATATCGACATGAAGAATATCGTGGTACAACAACATCAAGGAGAGAATATTGCAGGACATAATATCGAAAGGGAAGTGCATATAGGGAAATACAGATTTACAATTCCTAACTCCACATCTACGTTCCTTGAAGATATAAGTACTGCATATATACACGCATTTGGAGTTAGGTACAGAAAGTCTAGACGTACCTGTTGATATTCTTTTTTTAGGTTCCGCTTGTGCTGTGCTCGTGAAATCTATTGTGTCTAATATAAATCTTAAAAGGGGCTTACATTCCGCACTTACTTTTTATTGGTCGTCTGTTGGCCACTTACTTTTCCTCCATTTCTATTGGCTGTTGCACACTATTTCCTGTTGTTCTGCGTGTGTTTGCTCTTATCAGTGTCCCAAGGTCCAAGTACTCCTTTCCATCAGCCAAACTTGTTTGTGAGGCTGCTCTCTTGATGTCGAAAAAGGTCCGCGTTCTAGTGTCCTTGCTCTCCAGTGTGCAGCTCGGCTGCACGACACAGCCCTCGTAATCTCTTTGTGGCTGCACTAGAGTAAAAGCTTGGATCGCACAGCACTCATCAGTCCCCCCAGGGCAGTGCGCACTCACCAGTCCCATCGGGACCAAAGCAGGGACTCACTCTAGTGATAAAGCTGCATCAGAGGCTGGCACTTCTTTACATTTGGGATCTAGCATGCCATACAAGTGCATCTGCAGCCCGTCTGTTCTCCTCCTCTGTGCTTTTCCCACATCGTTTTGAGTTCCCCGAGTCGCTCCTGACCTCAGTATTGCTCCCTTCCTCATCACTGCATACCCATCACCATACTCCCTTGCTGCCTGACCCATCTCCCTACGAATTTTGTCCATCGATGCTTGTAGCAAGTAATTATGTTTATGCCATTTCATACTTGTGCAGTTTAAAAATTAAAATGCAAATTTGCAAACACTGCCAAGCCGTGCCCTCACACATGATGAATATTATCACCTCAATCAACCATTCATTCCCCACCAGAACCCGAGTTTGAGTGCACATCTCATTATTAATTTATCGCCATGTAAAAGAGCGGCCTGTGCCGAGATCACACACCGATGGGCAACACTTGCGAGAACAAGCACCAGGCAAGACACGTAGAAGAAAGGAGCCTAGCATTGTTTATTACTGTAGGGAATGCGGAACCAATAACAATGCCAAAGCCATTTGAAAGGTTAGAACATAGCAAGCATTGGCGACAGCCTCCTTTTGTCTTTACAGGATCCTGCTGCCTCAGTTTATTTCATGCACCCAATAGGAATGACTTTGTATGAAACACGATGAGTACACTGCGCTTTCACTGATGAGCAGTGTAACACAAGGAACTGAAATGAAATGGATGCTCTCTCTTGCAAACAGAGACATTATCAATGAAGTTGTAACCTTCTTTAGCATGCCTTAGTCTTTTAATATAGGCCATAGGTTTATCCTAAAAGTGCTACAAAACTGTTGAGGGGCGCAGCACATGGCCGTTGACATTAACATGTACAAGCGTGTTTTTTAAGGGATGTTGACGGATGTCTTCAGCTTCTACTGAACCTATGCGAGTGGTGTGTGCAAGAAAACAAAAGGCAAAAATACATTGTTTCAGATTATCCTAAAACACTTCCTCGGACTGCTGGTCTATCATCCAGTAAGTGATGTTAGGAATGTGATGGAGCCAATACTTTCCAGTGAGGACGAACCCCCCGTGGATATGCCCATACTTGACTCTCAATGCCTTCTTGCCAACCAAAGCCTTGTTGAGGCTGCATCCGCAAACAACTCATGAGAACTCGCTCAGGAACGACAACTAAGAGCAGTCGGGAAGAGCAATCACCGCATCTGATCTTCCATGCTTCCACAATGGACGGGGGTGCTTTACTTTACCCGTCCACCCAACAGACACTGAATGATATTCTAAAAACTTAACTGACAGATGACACAGATGAACATTTTCAAGAAATGGGAACGATAGTGAACAAGCATTGGTAAAGCCAATAATCTTCACCTCTGCGAAATCTACTGGTTTTGTCAACGTATTCAGGGCCGGCTCTAGGGCGGTGCGACCGGTGCCACCGCACCGGGTGCTGGCTTCCTGGGGGTGTGCGTTTGCAAGTTTATTATGTTTTTATAACACCTGCTGCAGCGTTTCTTTCCTGGAGAGAGATCAACGTTTTGTATATTTGAGGTTTTGACTTATGTGAAGTTAGTGCAGAGGGTTAATATGCCTGCTGCAAAGAACGTGTACCAAGTAGATTACAGAGTGCGTATAATGTAAACAGATCGGCAGATTGGTGCTTTTAAAAGAGACATCCTTTTGTTACTTGCAATTTATAACTTAAAGTCCTAATATTCAACAGTGAGCTATTAACTTTCATCATAGAACTGCATACACAGTGCAAAGTATACATTAGAACATTGATAAATGTTGCATAAAGGGTTCATTTGGCTCGAAATCGATTCTTATTATTAAAGAAAACTCCCAACTATGCTGTTTCTTTTTCGACTCTGAGTTTGTGCTTCTCCACACCAAGCACTCTTAAACTATATTGCCTACCAGTATGGATGACATGTAACTCCTACACTTTCAGTCCTTTGGCCTATGTAACATTTCCTATACACTGATTTACACACGTATGATTGATTGTCTCTGTGTAATGTGTGTGTGATGCAAAGTGCTCGGACACCCTTCACTGGTATGAGTGGCGCTATATAACTAATTCAATGCATCTGACAGAGTGTGGTTATGGAGACTTGGTCACTGTTAAAGGATACTAGTGAGAGAATCCGTGGTGGAGGTGGTCATTGGCGGGGTGCACCAAAGAACATTGTTGCACAGGGCGCCACAAGCGCTAAAGCCGGCCCTGAATGTATTTTTAAGATATGTTGCACAGCGGCGTTAGCTGCAGTACAACATGGTTTAAAACTTTAAAAAGTGCTATTATGTGGACTGGTTTGACCCCGCTATAGCGCTTTTAAAACGTTAAGCCATGCTGCAGAGCTGCTAGTTTGTTGTATTGGGGATAGCACTTAAAACGTAAAAGTTCCTGCTGCACTCAGGATAAATCGACCATGGGGAAAAAGCCTTAACGACACGTGCTCAGCCACATGTGCTATTTCCCTGCAAGCTGAGCCATGCTTGCCATAACCATGCATATGCATTACCAATGCATATGTGTGGCTAAGGCAAAGCACGGTCTAGATGCAGAGCGGTTGGGCGGGCACAGGAAGAGGAAGGATCTGGAGAGAATGCAGAGAGGTAAGTGGGGCTGGGGCTGGAGCCAGGTCTTGGTACAGGTGGGGGTAGTTTTTCAGGACGGGGGAAGTTTTTAGGGCTCGGGTGGGGTTGTTTATAGGGCAGAGAGCAGTTTTAGGGCTCAGGGCAGGAGGGGCTGGGTTAGGGTACTTAGCAAATGTAGGGGACTGTTGTTAGGGCTCAGGATGGGGAGGTTGGGGTTAGGGTAGTTTTGAGGGCATGTGGTCAGTTTGTAGGGCTCAGGACAGGGGAATGGGACAATTTTCGGGGATGGGGCAGTTTTAGGCTTCAGGATGGGGGCTGGGTCAGGGTAATTTGCAGGGGTCACTTTTTAGGTCTCAGGGCAGGGAGTGGGGGGCTTGGTTCAGGGTAGTTTTTGAGGCATAACAGCAGTTTATGGGGGTCGAGCAGGGGTGGGAAAAAAGGGACCGTATTAATGGCTGAGGTAGTTTTAGGCCTCAAGGCTCGATGACTGGGTCAGATGTAGGGGACAGCATTTAGGGCTCATGGTGGGGGGCTGGTGTTGGGTTCGTTTGAGGGCATGGAGTATATTTTTAGGGCTCAGGGCAGGGAAAAAGGGACAGTTTTCAGGGATGGGGCAGGGGTGTGATTTTTAGTACAGATGTCCCTTTACCAATCATGCCTTTACCATGAAATTGCATGGTAAAGGCATGCGTGGTAAAGACGCAGTCGTGGTTAAGACCACCTGGTTCAGCCATGCGTGGTTCAGGCATGCATTGTTCCATCATACAACCCCACCATGTTTTAAGAACTATTTTTTTAGGACTGCATATGGTTTGCGTGCTTTTTGGCTGCATTTTTTGGTTTTTCTGACACTTTTGATTTGATCTCCTGGTGTCCGCATGCATTTCAAGCGTGCTTGTGAGCTGTATGATTTTTTTTTTTTTCTCTGATGCCTTTCAACTCATGTTCTCATAGTTTCTGTGAGGCCCTTTCCAGCCCCTACATCACAACCATTCTAAAATATGTTTCTCACACTTTTATTTGGAGAACAGTGTGTGGTGCATTTTATTTTAGTAAAATTCTCCACCCTTCACCTAATATCCAAGCTTTATATTGCCACCAGTTTCAGCACAATATATTGCCTTTCTCAATAAACAAGCCCTAGCACTTTTATGCAGTTTCAGGAACTTATATTGCACAACTTCTCCCTTAGCTAACACTTACAAAAATAAATTACTTATTATTAATCACATAGACGAAACCTACTGCATTTACCAATGAATGTCTATATTTAGTACCATCGATATTCCAACTTTGATATCTAGTATGGACACTTCGCAAGACAAATGTGCCCATCAAAGGCGCACTGAAACAACTTAAAACAACAAAACATGCCTCCATAAGAAAATTTATTCTGAATGTCCATAACCCTACAGCGGCCGCGGTGTTTCAGGTGTTTGCAGCTAAACTAGTGATAGGATTGATACATGAAGGTAATAAACCTTAAGACAAATTAACTGCCAGGTGAAGAAGGTAGTGGGAAAAAGGATGAAGCTTTAAGAGGGGTTTTTGAGTGTGACGCACCCCAAATAAATGCATTTAAGAATTAGCAGTTGGGTCTCGGGCCCGAAGTCTCGTCTGCTATGTCTGTGTTTGTTTTTCTCATCGTGCACCAAGAATAAAAGACAAAACAGTGACCTTTGATGTAAAACAGGAAAAAGAGAGAGACAGAGATATGCATCTAGCGGCCTAATTTCAGAACATGAAGCCAGATTCATGAATACAATCTTCCCTCCTTACACAAATTGTGTTATCCTCTGCATTTTACTTCACAGAGCCTAATTTTTCTTTATACTAGGAGAGCACTTTTAAATACTCACCTTTAGGATGCACAAGCACCTCGTGTGGTTGATTAAACAGGCTATGATGTTGCTCCATTTATAATAAGAATCTAGGCCAGGTTTAGGGATTCCTTGACTACTGACTTGCCTCTAAGTTCACTAATATCATTGTCGTTGGGGATAAGCCATTAATGTTTCCAAGTTCACGTTTAAAAACTTTCCCTTTTTATAAATGTCGTTCTATGCAGTGATATATTCTAAGCCGTGTTGGCATGTTTTGCACCTAACGATCCACAATTGAACTGCTGTTTAGTAAAATTCCTGAGGTTATGTGAAAAGGAAATGCCAGCACAATAGTATTAAACATTTTAGACATCTGTAACAACTGCAAGTCCAATGCGGAGGCTTGAAGAGGATGCTACAGTTTACTGTTTTCTTGGCATTAAAGCACTTTATTTAAGTCTATAGCACTTCTTTCACTTTTTTACTGAATTCTGGAATAAGTAGTGAAGGGAAGTATGGACTGGAAGTAAGTATCTTTGCACCTAATGAACCACAACTGAACTGTCATCTAGTAAAGCTCCTGATGTTATGCGAAAAGAAAATGCCAGCACAATATCTACTAACAATTGTAGTCATCTGGAACAAGTGCAAGTCTAATTTGGAGGCTTGAAGGGGATGCTCCCTACCATTTACTCTATTCTTGGCACTAATGCACTTTATTCAAGTCTAAAGCACTTCTTCACACTTTTTACTGAATTCTTTAAGCTTTAAATATGTGCAAAATCAAAAATAATTTGGTTAGGAAACTTGCTTGTTTACCTGTTTGATCACAACGCAGAATTAAAAGATATATGAACTATGGAATTTTATACGTATATTTGGTTTAAATCGAAGCTATTTTGTATTGCAACGTTTTAAAATTAACTATGCAAATAAATTAAACTTGATAAACTTGAACAGTGATATATTCTAAGGTAAAATGCTTCTGCATGTTAAAGAAATACACTTTATTGAATCTTTGAACCTTGAAGAGACTGTATAATATTTTTACATTATGCTTGTTACACGATATACATGCCAAAAGTTTTTGAGATATGGCCCATGCATGCACTCTTAGAGTCAAGCCAGACACTTGGCTTGACTCTGGCTCGGTTTGCACAGTTAATTTGCTGGTGTGCCCACCTCTATTTGACACTTGCACATAGTATATTGAGCTGTCTGTCACTTGATTAAATGATTTGCTGAAGGAAAAGATTGGAAACATGGCACCCTGCCTACATGCAACGATTTGACAACTCTGCCGTCAAGGTTTCTCTTAGCAGAGAGGAAGAAGAGTGTGTGCAGTGAAAATACATTTAAAATAAGTGATCCCAGGGCATGGACTCCAGGCCGCAGTGTTGTACATGACTATAGTCATGTGTACCCAGGAAGAACTACCATCCCTAGGTGGGATGGGCCATGCTGTAGCTTCGATGGGGGAAGTGGGGGATGATGGTTGGGGTGTGGCATCCCCCAAATGTATTCTTTGCTCAGTAGGTTGGTCTGGGTGCCCTGCGTTGGGTTTGCTCTGTTTGTGTCAGTTTTTCTCGTCATTATCATTTCTCTAAGAACATTTAACGTTCATTTTTTGGAGCAGAAACTTAAATGTATGAGCAAAACAGTAAATCTGCACCCACAGAAGTACTCCTTGGATGGGTGCAGATGTACTACGTTTTGGAATTTACAAACATTGGCAGTAGTAGGCTTGGAAAGGTGTTCCAGTCTTACGTTTCCAGACATACTAAGGGCACTCAAACACTCAAAGGTTGATGGGATGAATGCTTGCAAATAATCTAACCAGTGACAATCGCTTGGGGTCGCATTCCACCCCACTGTGTTCGTGCACTGTGCTACCCTAGACAGAGCCCCACCTAGTGCAAATCATTACTGACCCTGTTCTTCATGGAAACAGTCGATCCGAATCTTGGTCATCTCACCTCTCCGCCCTGCAGCCCACTGTTCTTTTCAGTTGGAAAATTTGAGACTCACATCTCCAGAATCTCACTGACTGAGCTACGACCCTGAGTGGGAAGGTTTCTGATATTTGTGTTTCTATTACCCTGGCTCATTTGCAATTGGAGGTTGTGCCTGCAACTATAAGACCTATAATGTACAGACACTTAATCAAATATTGTTATTGTTCAAAGATGGCTGAGATTGATTCCTTAAAGTCTTCCTCTGGTTAGAAATAATGAGAGCCCGGTAAGGACCATGGGGAATATATTTGAATGACATCATCGAGAGGTTAGAGATAAAACTCTTCTGGGACGAGGCAGCCTCTCTTGATTCCTGTTAATCCTTGTACATATTTCCAGAATCTACACCCTTCCCTTGACTCTCAATTATTCCATAAGAATACGTTTATTTACAGTCTGATCAGTCTTAGCTCTTGCTATCCATATCAAATGATCTTCCTTAACAACACTGTTTACATACATTGTTTACTTCCCCCCACACCCTATGCTATGATGTCCAAACTTCCCATATCTGCTACATTCACATCCAGCAGCCGGGCAGTTGTTTTAATTTGATAAATAAAAATTTGGACCATATTTAAAAACACTCCCCTCTAACATACGACAACCTCTTTTCCACTCTCTACCTCGCCTTGCCTACCCCAGACATTCCTGAAACATTTTTCCACCCATTACAGAATCCTTACCAAACGCACCCTTAGCTGTGCACCATCACATTGCTTCACACTCTCTTGTGACATATTGCAACACCAGAGCAAATCTACTGTTCTGAACTGTCATTGATTCCTAAATTACAATAGCCTTTGTAAACTTTTAGAGAAGAGCATTGTGCACCAATTAGCCATGATTAAGAGCTGTGTGGATCCCAATTCCCCTGTGGATTTCCACTCCACCCGGTAGTGACTGGTCACACCCAGTTTTTCTAGGTGCGGGAACACCAGATTCGGATAAAGGCCCTAACTGATCTTTTCTGTGGCAAAGTGAAATGGGCCACCCACCAAAAAATTCTTCACATACACTATCCTCCTAAACCTTCCTCCATCTCTGCCCTGGATAGATGCCCCTGCATCAATTTACTGCCTGCATAGAGTAGGTGGTATAGGAGAGCATCAACCCCTCAGAACAGGGAATACCATGTGGAATTTCGCACAGTAATTCAGTGTCTGCACAGTTATTCTCCATTCCCAGGGGTTTAACTTAGGTTTCTACCCCTTCTGGATGCCGGACCCCCTGGTGAGTTCCTCTGGCCACTTCACCGCGTCTCTTTAGTTGGGCTGACACCTGCACAGAGATCGTCGCCCCCATCTCTGATGTTTCTGTATTTGTTGCCTCTGGTAGCAGTCTGAATGAGTGCTTGTTTTTTTTTTGGACCTGTTATTTCTAATCCGGACCCATACTTCGGAACCCTGGGCAGATTCTGATGCCTTCACTACTTTTTGCACACTTCATTGCATCTCGTCCTGCTGTTTTGTTTGCCCTTCTTCTTCTAATGGACGCCTTAGCTGGGATGGCTTCTTACTTCTAAGTGTCCACTCTCTCTCTGTTTTTTCATGTCTACAGCCCTTGATGGACAGAGGAGAGTGGGTTCCTCACCTCCTGTGAACTGTCTGAGGGCCTTAGCCGGCCTGAAGGCCTGGTCAAAGTGTTGCCCTCATTTGAACTTTTATCTCCTTCTTCTCCTCTTGTCCTGGCCCTGGATCTTTATATGGTAAGACTTTGTTGGTTTCCCGGGGCTTACCCTATGGCATTTAGGATCCATTTATGTATATTGTGTTTTTCTTACCCGCCAAAGGACAGGACTAATCCACCCCTGGGAACCTCTTGGTTCTCCCCAGTCGAAGCTTTCAAGGCTCTGGTTCTGCTTAGTCCAGCGAGGAGGAACGCGGCCTCACCGCGGTCTTAGTAGACGCATTCCAGTTCATTAGATACATTTTATGAACACTAGGAGAAAGGCATTTTTGCAGTTTGACACAATATGTTTTTATTAAATGTTTCCCATTTTAGTGTTGAATAATGGACTGTTGCTCTGTTGCACTCTACAGTTGGGAAACTGTTAAAAACTGGGATTTTTGTAACTCTGGCCGGAGTTCGTGGAGCGACAAAAAAACTCAGGCGCGCTACGCGGAGTTCCGCAAGCAGCGGAGTGCGTTAGGGTTGATCCAACGCTCAGGAACTTATAATTTCCAAAGACCGGGCCCAATCTTCCATTACCCAACAAGTTCCTTTGCGCTGGGATTTTTTAATTTATTCCAAAAACTATACCAATTTACCAATTTCCATTATTATGCTTTCCTAATTTACCAAATATGGCGATGTAATCTTTGTGTTGTTTATCATATAGACAAATCAGTACTCATGAATAAAATATTCTAATAAAGACAGACTCGTTTGTAAATTTATAATATTTATCTAAATAATCAAAATAATGCTAAAAAAGTACAACAATTCAGCACCAATTATAGACCTTCACAAAGCAAACAATATCAGAAAAGAAAATGACAAATTCATAATTAGTGACAATGCATTAAGGAGTGGATAGGAGAAGAGACAAAAGATTCAGAGACAAAATACATTTGCTAAAGTTATGCAAATTCAGATATCAGGCCAATTCTAACCCAATTAGGAAGCACTGTCACCTGGCCAGGGTAAACTGCAAAAGGACTTTCAAGAAGATTTGAAGAGGCAAAGTCTAAGTCAGGAAACACAAGAAGAACAGCAAACCAATGACATGCGACGATCTCTCCCCAACAGTCGGCAAAATGTCTGTCCAAAACCCCTCCCTCTGGGCACCTCAATTATACCCTAAAACCCAAAAGACCAACCCACAGAAGTATCTAACTTAGGTCATGCTTCACATTTGATTGGTTTAGGAGAGGGGATGTCACACCACTCTCTACGCACACATAGGTTTTAAAGACTTCTTTGTTTTAGTCATCCATAATGACATCAACTTTCTCCTCAGGAAATAAGGTTCAAGTCTCTATTGCTTGTTTCCTCTACTCCGGCAGTCATCTTCTACATAGTATTATTTTTTCCGCTGAGCGCCTCTCTGCAGAGGAAGCTTCCCTCCACGTTCATAGCATTGTTCTTTTCATTCGGATCTTTCCCTCTTGCTCACATTACGGTTTTCTAGGATTTAATTTTCAGGGAGGCTGACTTTTTAACAGTTTATCTGTCATGCAGAATGAAACCATGCTTGTCTCTACAATGAACAAAACACAAACATTTATTCTTATTTGAAATGCATTTTATACGCACCAACCCAAATGCTGCATTTATCCCATCACAAACCCATGTTAAATGTTTGCATTACAGCTGTTATTTATAACGTGCACTAAAGCAGCATTAGTCCTTTATTTTTCATTAATCAAAAGTATTTTTTTGCGGCCTTCATCAGTAGTTTAGTTTGCGTTTGCGCAGAAGCTTTTTCCCATGTTAAGCTTTTCTAGTTTACTTTTCACTGCACACGGTTAATAAATGTTACTGAGGGTTCAATCCGAGCAGGTTTTATTTTACGTGTAAACCATGCTCCATCAGAGTCATGCCGTTCGCAGTGATTTTCAAGGCTGGGTGTATGTCCAGCACCAGATAATCATCATGAACAGCACCTTGCACAGTGCAAGAAAGTGATGCTTACTTTTTGCTGCTCGGGTAGATTTTCTAACCGAGTGGCAGCTTTCTCAACATGAATGGAAGGTTTCTCAATACAAGGGGCTGTGAGCATACGCGACCAACCGCACTGAGAAATCCGACCGCCCGTGTTGAAAAATCTCACCGGGAGGTTGATCGCTCGCGCTCGTCAACTGGACATTGACAATAGCAAGTGAGGAAAAATCTTGCCGGGAGGTGTATTTTCCTTGCTGGTGCTCGCCAACTTGACGTTGATGAGCGCCAGCGAGGTAAAAAACTCAGCTCCGCTTTGCAGAGTGGAGTTTTTCAGAAACACAGGAGCTCAGTGGAATGTGGGGTGCAGAAATCTCTGCAAAATCTGGGAGCGAAGTGCACCACCCAGGGTTAGTTTTTAGCTTTCCTGTCCACCTCTTCCACACCCTTGGACCACATTCCCTATGTACTTTATCTCAATTCCATTCGTTGGTGTATGTATGCCGTTCCCCCAAACCCCTCTGTTGTTCCATGGTATGTTTTCCATGTTTCCATTTATTTGTTTCATGTTTTTAGACATTCTCCATCCCTCGGGACAGGCCCCCACACCTCCTGACTTATACAGCTGTTGCCGTCTATTCTGTCCAACTTCTAGCTCCCTGAAGAAGGTGGGCCGCATTTGAGTTTCACCAAAATGCTCGTCGGTGCAAACTCTGACCTAGATTTACAACCGGGGTCTAAACTGAAAAAGAATATGTTGAATTTATAATTGCACAATTGTCTCATATATAAGCATGTCTAAAGAAATATATATATATATATATATATATATATATATATATATATATATATATATATATATGTATTGTTATGTTTAGTTTGAGAATGTGATTGTCCTGAGTTATTTACAGGACCTTTTGATGTACATTTAAAATAATCATTTGGAGGGATACTATGTCCTGTTTGTAATATGTCTGGATGTGAATGTTAGAGAGTGTTTGTAGTGTGGTAGATGTCAGTGTGGATGTGATTTTTTAACCTGAGGGGAGGTTTAGGGTTTCTGTTCTTTTGTTTAGCATATGAACTACCTCGAGCTGTACATCTCACTTTAGCGTATTCAATTGGAAGATGTAATGGCATTCATGACATGAAGCGTGTTGTAGTACGATGAATCTCTGTAAAACCAGAAAAGTAAAAAGTATATGCAAAAATTATGAACAATAAATGATTTTTTTGAGAATGTCTGACTCATGAATCTATTTTTATCAAATAAGTAAGTGGTGTCATCCCTAGAAGATTAGTTGGAGGTACACTCACGCAACTGTTGTGGAGTTGACTACTTTGTTTACTTGATATTGTAGGCTTCAATGTATACAGGAGAGCTATTCACAGGTAGTTGGAGACCAACCAGTAGCTCACAAGCTACCTGCTGGAGAAGCCTGGTTTACATACATATGTTTACCCCATACACCCCTTGCTAAGATGTCCAAACTTCCCATATCTCCTACGTTCACGTTCAACAGCTGGACATTTATTTTTTATTTGATGAAAGAAAAGTTGTACCACACTAAAAACACTCCCCTCTAACATACGACAACCTCTTTTCCACACTCTACCTCTCCTTGCCTCCCCCAGCCATTCCTTAACCCCTTCGCCGCGGCAGGAATTCCGCCGCGGCACTGGGGGGGGTTTGGGGGCAGGTGCGGTGGCGCTGTGCTCGTGACGGAACCACTCCGTCACGAGCCACGGTTAAGCTGTGCTCATGACGGAGTGGTTCCGTCACGTCTCCACCCACTGCGCTAATCGCCCGCACAGGCGGGGAATTAGCGCCGCGTGGGCGGAGCGGCCGCCAACGGCCGTAGCATGACGGAACCACTCCGTCATGAGCACAGCCCAACCGTGGCTCATGACGGAGTGGTTCCGTCATGAGCGGGGAAGGGGTTAAATATGTTTCCACCCATTACAGAATCCTTACCAAACGCCATTAGTTGTGCACCGTCACATTGCGTCACACTCCCTTGTGACATATTAGAACACCAGGCCAAATCTACAGTTCTGCACAGTCATGGATTCCTAAATGACAAGAGCTTTTTTAAACGTTTAGAGACGGACATTGTGCTACCAATGAGTCATGATTAAGAGCTGTGTGGATCCGAATTCACCTGTGGATTTCCACTCCACCCCGTAGCGACTGGTCACACCCAGGCGTGGGAACACCCACATTTCCTGCCTGTAAAATCCCTTGTAAGAGCTGCCCGGCCTCGGGCCTGACTTGTTTCTACAAATGCAATAAAAACAGATGACGGGCGGAATTCTGAACCAATCAAACTTTCACCCCAGTCACAGATGTGGGCTCAATCCATCGTTTTTTGCACACAATGCCATTCTTGTGCAGCCCGAACTGCCAGTTTCGGGATATCCCCCCTAGGGTGAACAACCGTCCGTAAATTTCACAGACTGCCTGTTATTTGGGCCTCTTGTCCGTCAGGAAATCTTTCACGGACACCTTTTGTCCGTAATTCTGGGCGTTGGTGCAAGCTGTCCCCCCTGCAAGCAGCCTGAGAGTTCTCTAACTCTCACTGCAGGGACCAGCTCGCACTGCCGTGGACTGAAGGGCCTGCAGCAGCCCCTCGAGGCACAGATTGCTATCGGCCATTATCATGTTGTTGTCTGACTGATTATCAAACAGAGAATGATAACGGGACCCTCTGTACAGATATGGCATTTGCTGGGCCTCCTCCTGCCAGAGGTCTTCATACAGTGAGGCGCGCCCCCTGGGGGTCTGTGACTGCATTCCCAGGGGGAGGGTGCAAATACCTTAGCAAAGAAGTGTAAATGAAGACGGCCTGGGACGCGCATCTACAAGGTCCTTACCGGATACTCTGATATTCTGCTCTTGTCACCGCCGTGAGGGGAACGGCTACTGTGGGGGAGAATCGAGCTACAGCCCAGATAACGCCGTGAGGGAAACGGCTAAAAACTACAATACCCAGAAGCCTTGTTGCTGGGCGCCCGGCTGTGACGACATCGGCCCGCGCCCAGCACATTCAAAAGATCCTCAGGCTCCGCGCAGCGCGGGACGCGCATCTACAAGGTCCTTACCGGATACTCTGATATTCTGCTCTTGTCACCGCCGTGAGGGGAACGGCTACCGTGGGGGAGAATCGAGCTACAGCCCAGATAACGCCGTGAGGGAAACGGCTAAAAACTACAATACCCAGAAGCCTTGTTGCTGGGCGCCCGGCTGTGACGACATCGGCCCGCGCCCAGCACATTCAAAAGATCCTCAGGCTCCGCGCAGCGCGGGACGCGCATCTACAAGGTCCTTACCGGATACTCTGATATTCTGCTCTTGTCACCGCCGTGAGGGGAACGGCTACCGTGGGGGAGAATCGAGCTACAGCCCAGATAACGCCGTGAGGGAAACGGCTAAAAACTACAATACCCAGAAGCCTTGTTGCTGGGCGCCCGGCTGTGACGACATCGGCCCGCGCCCAGCACATTCAAAAGATCCTCAGGCTCCGCGCAGCGCGGGACGCGCATCTACAAGGTCCTTACCGGATACTCTGATATTCTGCTCTTGTCACCGCCGTGAGGGGAACGGCTACTGTGGGGGAGAATCGAGCTACAGCCCAGATAACGCCGTGAGGGAAACGGCTAAAAACTACAATACCCAAAAGCCTTGTTGCTGGGCGCCCGGCTGTGACGACATCGGCCCGCGCCCAGCACATTCAAAAGATCCTCAGGCTCCGCGCAGCGCGGGACGCGCATCTACAAGGTCCTTACCGGATACTCTGATATTCTGCTATTGTCACCGCCGTGAGGGGAACGGCTACTGTGGGGGAGAATCGAGCTACAGCCCAGATAACGCCGTGAGGGAAACGGCTAAAAACTACAATACCCAGAAGCCTTGTTGCTGGGCGCCCGGCTGTGACGACATCGGCCCGCGCCCAGCACATTCAAAAGATCCTCAGGCTCCGCGCAGCGCGGGACGCGCATCTACAAGGTCCTTACCGGATACTCTGATATTCTGCTCTTGTCACCGCCGTGAGGGGAACGGCTACCGTGGGGGAGAATCGAGCTACAGCCCAGATAACGCCGTGAGGGAAACGGCTAAAAACTACAATACCCAGAAGCCTTGTTGCTGAGCGCCCGGCTGTGACGACATCGGCCCGCGCCCAGCACATTCAAAAGATCCTCAGGCTCCGCGCAGCGCGGGACGCGCGCGGGCGGCGCCCGGGCGAAGCCCGGGCCAAGGGCGGGCCCGTCCTTGCCCGTCAAGGACCGACCAAGGCCGGGCAGGGCAATCCCTCTGACATCTGCTACAGAATTGTAAGTGTCCCAGCTCCCATTTATGTTCCATAACGGATGTATCTGGACTGATTGTGTGTTTGGCATACTCTGATAGGACATATTTTCTGTTCCCTTGCCGTCTGACCCCCTTGGAAGCTGGGCTTGTTGCGGTGACTGGGCGCTGAACTATTAAAACTATGGCTGGGAGTCAAGAACATTTATTTCCCGGAAAGATTGGGGGTTTGGCTAAGGGCACTCTGGACCATTATTTTAGTAAGCCTAGCACGGATCGTGAAAGGGAGGACCTACTAGCGGAGCGCAGGGTTGAGCGCCGCAAGTCGATTGAGTATCTAAAAAATAGACAACCAATTGATTTGTCACAACAAGCTACCCTGCCAGCCGGAAATCCTTCTGGTGACGAACTGATCTCCCTAGATGGTGTCCCTGCACTTCTTCGCGAGCTATCCCCTGAACCTTTTGTACCCAATTCATTGGACTCTATACACTCAATTACAATCTCTAGCTCATTTGATTCCTTGCCTGACCCAAAAGTGATACCAATTCCTCCACTGATAAACAAAGAGATCTCCAAAAGAAGGGCTAGAAACCTACCGTTGCATAAGATTCCTGGTCCACCACCTAAAAAAAGGAGAAAGAAGGGGGGAGAGGCACGCAGACTTAGGATAAATCACACTGCTTCGGGGAAAAGTAATAAGATCACTAACCAAAATGCTTTTAACCATAAATCACCAGTGGTAATTTCTAAGGCTGTTTCTAATATTGTATTAAACCCACCGGTAGTTGGCATTCCCCATCCTAGCCCACCTAAGAAAGTTCATTTAACTGATCCCCTGGAAAATATTGAACATCTTATAAGGTCTTTCATACTACCAATAATTGAGAGGCTAAAAAGGGTTGAAGAAAGGTTGGAGAATATGGAGTTAAATGTTAGTAATAAACTTGGCCAAATTAGAGATAAAGTGTTGATGGACGGTCCTCCTGCTAAAACACATCAACCTTCTTGTTATGTTGACAAGGATGGCCCAGCCTTAATGAGTAAGAGGACTGTTGCCATTACAGAGACGACCACTGGCCCTAAAAATTTGGATATACCAACCACTAGACCTGTAAGACCTGTCAGATTGGCTCCAAATGGAACCCGGAGGAGTGGGGACAAACAAGATGGAAAAAACAAAGACAACAATGAGTGTAAGAGCCCTATTATTATTACTAGGGGTTCTAGCGGTTGGGAACCACGGGTTGAACTACCTCCGGAAGCAGTTCCCTATGTGGTAGTGTTGGCAAGAGTACCTAGATTGCCAGATGGTAAGAAAGAGGGTTTTTTTCAGCTTAAAAATAAGATCATTCACTGGCTGAGTCAAAACCGCCCACTTCCCCATTATATCAACGGCGAAATACTTCATGTTCGCCGACTTGATTGGTTGGGTAGCAGAGAAAAGGATATTAATGGGGACCTAGTTGTTGTCAACTTCAGGGACCCAATAGCAGTAAGGTACATCCTTAACTATCCTGTGGAGATCCCAGGTACTGCTATTACTCCCCTGGAACTAACTTTTTTCTACCCTAGAACCCACGTGAGTAGAG
This sequence comes from Triturus cristatus, assembly GCF_964204655.1. Classification (NCBI taxonomy): domain Eukaryota; kingdom Metazoa; phylum Chordata; class Amphibia; order Caudata; family Salamandridae; genus Triturus; species Triturus cristatus. Next base: position 86,754,931 of record NC_140593.1, on the reverse strand, counting down.
ACCGACATTTCGGGGCTTCCCTCTTTCCCCTGTCCTTGACTAACCTCCGTGTATCCCGTACGTATGAGCATGATATGCCCAAAACTAACTCTCAACAAATGAATGTTGATAAATTCCAAAGGCAGGGTATAGTACCCCCACAGAAATATGGAAACTGTAGTAGGAGGCTGGAAGATTTTGTCCCTTTTACACCATTGGATGTCTCAAATAGATACCAGGCTCTCTCTAATCTTGATGGCTGTGACTGACAGATGAGGCAAAAGCCCTTATTGCCCCCTGATAAATTACAGCCTGGCCCATCGGCGATACTTGAGCTACCTTATAATAATGCATCCAACTTAAGGAAAGGACCAAGTCCAATGAAGGGGACTTCGAGCCCAGAATTAATTACCCCCGCCTCTACTTTATGCACTCTCTATAACTGTGTACCCAACCTAGAGGTGGTAGCTGGTCCTCCCGAACTGAGTAGCCGCGCTGGCTTACCAGACTACCGAATCCCTAACCAATCACCTAATGTTAGTGGTATTAAAATTATTTCATGGAATGTGGCCGGCCTTAAAAATAAATCCTCTAACCCGGAGTGGAGCTCATTTATTTCCTCATTTGATATCTGCATGCTCCAAGAGACCTGGTTGCTTAAAAAGATTGTGGCTCCGGGCTTTGCAATATTTGATATTTTGGCATGCAAGAGTAGCAGGGGAAGGCCCTCGGGAGGGTTATCCATATGGGTTGGCTCCCACCTGGGTGTAAAAGCAAAGGCTATTTCAATCCACTCACGGGATGTACAATTTGTTCTCCTGGAAGTGGAAAAAGGCGTGGATATTGCCCTGATAAATGTATATTCAAGACCGACTAAGAGGGGCCTGGAATCAGAGGCCATTACCGTATTGTCCAACCTACTGCAGTCGCTTGACTCCTCTACTGTGATAATTCTGGGCGGGGATTTCAACTGCCATTTTGAGCCTTTATTGGACTCAAGTATGGGAGACCGCGATGAAGTGGATATATTATGGAATATTCCTGATCCACTTACTCCACCGGTAAAAGCATGGACTCCCCTTGTCTTGCAAATGCAGTCTCTCTCTTTAAATACATCATTGCGAGCGTGTAATGGTAGGGTAATGCCAGATAGACCTGGGATAAAGACCTTTAACAAAGCTAGCTATACCTCAATAATTGATTATATCTTTATTGAAGCTAAGTATTGGGATAGACTCTTTGATTTTATGGTCATGGAGAGGTTGGACAGCGATCACAACGTTCTAGTCCTGACACTTAAACCAGGAAGCTTCGGGCTTAAAAACTCGACCCTGGTTGAAAATCCTGTACCCGAACCACTAATAATTAGAAACTGTAGAAGAAGAGTAAAGTGGCCAGTATTCCAAATCTCTAGCAGTAAGTTGGCGGAACTGTATGGTATAATAATTCCATTTATTGAAAAGATGGGGGCCGCCGGACCCTTGGTCAGCCCTACCGACATCCATGGGAAATTGGTCATTGCATTACGGGATATTCTGTACCCAGTAAAAAGGGCCATATATCCTAGGACTGAAATGGCTAGATGGTTTAATAAAACGTGCCGCCTAGCTAAAAAGGACCTGCTGTTTGTAATAAAAACAAAAGATAGAGAAGCAATTAAAAATAATCGTTCTCTATATAAAAAGGCTATTGTTGAAGCAAAGAAAGCAGGGGAAGTTGTACTGTGGGAACAGTTGGGCCATGCGCTCTGTTGTAAGGACACTAAAACATTTTGGTCCATTGTTGCAACTGGAGTAAATGGGTACTCATCTGCACCTGCCCCAAATATAGCTGCCTCAATTTGGGAAAAACACTTTTGTGACTTGTATGGAACACATGACCTTGATAGAACTTCTGCAGATACCCTTGATTTTTCTCTTGTCCAAATGGATCTTGCCTCTATTGAATTTTTTACTTTGGCCGAGGTGGAATCTGCAATTGGGAAAATGCTCTCAAATAAAGCACCAGGTCTTGACAAATTGCCCGGAGATCTATTTAAGTTCCAACCAAAGATCTGGGCACCCTACCTGGTTGTCTTATTTAATAGCATTCTACAGGGGGGTGAAGTGCCCCATACTTGGCTTGGGGCAGAAATTGTACCTGTTTTTAAAAAGGGTTGCCCATTGACTCCCTCCAACTATAGGCCTATTAGTTTAATAGACACCTCACAAAAACTAATGGGGAGAGTCCTTTTGGACAGGGTCCTTGGCTGGATTGAGGAGAATGAAATCCTGACCACTTTTCAGGGAGGCTTCAGGGCTGGTACTTCCACTTTAGACCAGATCTTTCGCCTGCAGGTCCTGTATTGGAAAACTGCCTTGGTTGAGGGTGGCAGCCTCTACCTGGTGTTTGTGGACCTGCGTGCTGCTTTTGATCTGGTCCCTCGTGTTAAACTATGGCAAGTTCTGGCAGACCTGGGCCTTCCATCTTACCTATCGGCTGTCTTAGTTAGGCTTCATGCCAATAACTATGCCCAAGTAAGATGTGGTAAATATGGTGAACTCACTGATCGCTTTTCTGTTTTAAAAGGAGTTCGCCAAGGGTGTGTCCTGGCCCCCACACTGTTCAGCCTCTATATCAATGGCCTCATTGACCATTTAAATTCTATAAAAAATACTGACACTCCTAGACTAGCTTCAGGACGTGTGCCCGCATTGATGTTCGCGGACGATACTTTGTTATTATCTAGAACGTCAACGGGCATACAAAACACGCTGAATGGTTTCGCCAAATTCTGTGAAATAAGAGGACTCGAAATAAATTTGGAAAAAACCAAATATATGATCTTTAACCCCCCTGTGCGGGTGCGCCCCAACCCAGTTTTATTTGGTATTCCCCTCGAGAGAGTTAAAACCTTTGTATATCTGGGTGTGACTTTAACTGAGAAATTTTCTTGGAATTCCCAGATTGTTAAGTCAACACTCAAGCTCTCTCAACTGACAGGGGGCTTGAATAAAGTTTTTAAAAGATCGAGTTTTAAGCCAGTCTCTCCCGCCCTTGAAATTTATTGTAGACAGGCTAGAGTGGCCGCAATATACGGGGCCGAACTTTGGGGACACAAGCAGTCAGTGTCTCTCTCAAGGGCTGAGCAATCCTTTTTAAGATCTCTCTTGGGGCTTCCTTCCAGCACACCGTTGATCCCTCTTAGGCTTGATCTTGGGTTGGTCCCCATAGAGGAGATCATCAGTGCAAAACCTATTCTCTACTGGAAAAGGCTTTGGTCTGTGCCTGAATTGACCTCATTTAAATTAGAGTTTGTTGAGATCTGGCCTGCACTTAAATCAAAAAAGATCCCTTGGCTTTTGTATATTAATAAAGTTTGTACTCCATTAGGACTTTTGGAAATGTGGGAGAATCCGGAGGAAAGTTGCCCTGCGATTTCAAACAAAGAAATTCTTTCTTTGGTGTCCATGGAAAACTCTTCTTCATACCAGAGTTCTTCAACTATGGGTAGGCTGACCTTGGAATTCCTCCTGGTTAAACAAGACTCTAAACTCGAGGAATTCATGGACCAAATAGAACCCCCACTTGCACGCAAATTGTACATCCAGCTAAGGTATGGTACATTACCGGTTAGGTCTTTTACCTCTAAGTGGCAGGCACAAAACTTGGAAAGCTGTCCTGCTTGTAACCATAAATCTGAGTCTGTTTTACACGCTCTGCTATTTTGCCCCGCGTATCACCTAATCAGGAAAAGTTGGCTGATCCCCATTTGTAGGAACCTGGGTTTTCGTCATTTTAAGCAGGCCTACAGGATTTTAGTTTATGATACCGACCCAAAAATTGTTTTCGCTGTATCCCGCTATCTCTACAGCATGTGGCGAAGGAGACTAACGTTCTTAACCTAACTACTTTCATATTGATGACTCTAAGTTTAATCTCTTTTTAAAAAAAAAAAAAGGAAAAATAGGATTTTTTAACTTTGAAATGTTATTTATTGTTTTATTGTGTATATGTATTTGAGGATGTATGTTTGTACGCTTTTATGGTCTTCTGACCGAAATAAAGTTATCAAATGAAAAAAATGAAATGCAATTCCAGGCGGTTTTCATTTACAGACTTGAAGTGTAAAATATACAAATCGTGCTATGGGGCTGTGGTCATTGAGAGTGGTGGCAGGGTCAAAGAGGTGGCTGAGAAGAACAAACTATTCTGTAAGGGCTGTGTTATTTCATATGCAGTTAGGAAGGCAAAAAAGTAACCCACACACAATGAAATAAAAAATAAATTCAGGTTTAAACATCGTTTTGAAATAATGGAAGGTGCACCAGGAAAGGAGTCCAAAAGTTAAACAAGAAGTCCTAAAAGTTTCTTTTATTCCTTATAGTAAGAAAAACAGTATTTTCAACCCACTTAAAGCCCTGGAAACAACAGCATGTCACAGTCACCTCAGGGCCTGGCACTGTGCATCATGCATGACCCATGAATTTCATATTTTCTGATTTCCTATGTGCAGGGGCATAGGGAACCCTACCCCCAGCCATTGCCTTAGGAGCTACAGCAAAGGTGAAATTATTGATGAGCCTCTTCAATTCTGCAGACAAAGGCTCAGCTCATAATTAATATGAAAAGGTGGGCTAGTGAGTAAATGAAGGGCTGGGTGGGTGGCTGGATAGATTAGTGAAAGGGTGAATGGATGAATGAAAGGGTGAATGATGGATAATGAGAGAAAGGATGTATGGATGAGTGAGTGGAAGGATGGATGAGAGAAACGGTAAAAAGATGTATGCATGGGTGGAAGGGTAGATCGATGGGTAAAAGGGTGGATGGAAGAGTGAAAGGATGGATGGATGAGTGAACGGGTGGGTGATGGGTGAGTTAATGGGTGGATGGATGAGTGAAATGATGGATGGATTGATAAATTGATAAGTAAAAGGGTGAATGGCTGGACAGATGAGTCAGCGGGTGGATGTAAGGATGGATGAAGGAGTGAAAGGGAGGGTAGATGGACAAATGGATGGATAGATGAGTGAAGGAGTGAAAGGGTGGATGGATGACTGATAGGGTCAATGGATGGATTCATGAGTAGATGGATGGGTGGAAGGAAGGATGGCTAAGTGAAAGGGTCGATGGAGAGAGAAAGGGAGGATGGATTGATGACTGAAAGGGTGAATGGGTGGAAGGATGAGGGACTGGGTGGACGGATAAGTGAGTGAAAGGATGGCTGGATGGGTGAAGAGATAAAAGACTGGATGGATGAGTGAATGGATGGGTGGAAGAGTGGATGGATGAGTGTACTGATGGATAGGGTGAAAGGATGGATGGATGGATAATGGATGGATGAGTGAAAGGGTGGATGGATGGAGGGATGGATGAGTGAAATGATGGATAGAAGGATACATGATGGATAGGTTTGCAAATTATTAAATATGTTTGGATATGGATGGGCTTAATTATATTCTATTGCGCGACCTCCTCTGATGTGTCTGTAAAACGTACCTTTTGTCCCGAAGTATTGTCATGAATTTTGACCTCCTGTCCTGAATTTTTGTCCTGAATTTTGACCCTTTGTCCTGAATTTTTACACTCACCATCCTGAATTTGCACCCATGTCAGTTGGTCACCCTAATCCCCCCATATCAGCCAGACTAGCTTGAATCTGGTGGCATAGTGAGCACGGGACCCATGTCTGGGCACAGCTTGTAATTTCATCTGTTATCACATTTCAGCAAAGTGCATCTTGCAGTCAAAACATAGCATATTTGTGTATATATATATATGTGTATCCAAAAAAGATTCACTTCACCAGGGAAAGAACCGGAGGGACACAGACGGGGAGCCAAGAGGAAAACCTTTATTGCAGCATAGGAGGCATGACGCGTTTCGGGTTGAGTCCCTTTATCAAATGCCAAACACCGACTCTTGCCACCTGTAGCTTATCAATGATCCATCTCGCTGCCATTGGTGGAAGCCCAGCTGAGTCGTTTGGTTGACTGAACGCCTACACGCTGCCTTATCAAAGACTTCGTTTCCCAGCATGCATCATCTTTGCTACCAGGTAAGCGTTTCATTAACGGCTCGTAAACTACTCGTAATTGAGTGCTGGCGATCGTGACTAAGCTTGAATAGGTGCAGTACTTTAATAACTTAGTGTCCTTGCTGCACCAAAGTCTCCCCCGGGCCCCCTTTACGTCTCACCGCAAGATTCAAAGTCCATACAATTCGGAGATTCAGCTGCCATGACGCTGGTCCCTCCGTGTAGTCACGGACTGCATTCGCAGCTGCTTTGCAATGTTCTTTGGTTGCGGGGGTCTGAGCTAATATATATGTGTGTGTATATATATATATAGATATATATATATATGCGCGCTCACTCTGAGTTACTTTCAAGAACTTGGAAAAGCACTCAACGGGACACTCCTGCGATTATTTCATCATTTAATGCATTTGCGAGCATCAGAAAACATGACGCGTTTCAGCGATGCCTTAATCAAATGTTTTACAGAATTCGCGCCAGAAAACGGCATATTTAAAGAGGCAAAACAAGAGTCACATGATATTCATTCTCATGGTCATAGAAATGGGACAACAGAATGAGACAATTGTCTTAAGAAATCAGCCGCCATATTGGGAGAAACAATAGTTAAAATGTATGAATACAAATTACAAATTGCTAAACATTATACCATAAATGGGTCCCCAATATTAGTCTAAATTTATAATAGACAATTGTGTATTCACTATACAATTATTACGCCGTGTATCAGCATATGAAGTCCCACAAACATAACCAAAATTAAGCCGTATATCGGCTACCATCATTGCAAGATCGGCAGTGAGACATGAAGAGGAGATATTCCTCCATTGCAAAGGAACAGCTTGCAACTGTAGATCAGTTGCCAACTATATTGAGAAAATTACTACCATGTCGCCGTGTATCGGCCTGAACCTCGACGTTATCACTGTCCTTCCTGCAAAATTGTGACCCCTAACCTAACGCCTCTAACACAATCACTCTATAAATACAAAAAAGATACGTTAACAGTCATCACACAGAAACAGTACCACAACATAAATATAACATCTTACAGAATCCTATATGTCTGATCCCTGTCACTAGGTCATATTACTCTATCCAGTTATTTTTCCTATTATTGTTTAGTCCCCAAGATGTACCGATAATTCCTCGCCCACATTCATGCCTACGGGATTCTTTGTTCCCAGATCTATAATGTAACGTGACTCAAGCCTGCGCAGTTGTTTGATTCTATCTCCTCCCCTGATACTTATGGGGACTTGATCCAAACCATAATAGCGTAATAGCTCCCTATTGCTATTATGTTTTTCAGAGTAGTGTCTAGCTACAGAATAGGTGATATCATTCTTAGCTATCGCTCGCATATGTTCCAAAATGCGAATCTTAACACAATGAATCGTGCTGCCCACATACCGTAGGCCACACGGGCATTCCAGGCAGTAAACTACATAGTTTGTGTTGCATGTGATAAACTTCTTAATGGGTCGGGGATTCTTAAGACCAACAACCTGATATGTCAATGTCCTTCTGCTGCCTACACAGGCTTTACATTTGCCACATGGGAAGAAACCTCTAAGATCCCTCAGGGTTCCCATCACCTTAGGGCTAGTAGATAGATGGCTTTGCACCAAACTGTCCCTTAAAGATCTTGCTTTTCTAAAAGTTACTAAAGGGGCAGAAGGAATATCTGGGCCAATCACATGATCCGTTTTCAAAATGTGCCAATTTTTTCTTAGAATTTGCTTCAATTGGTTGGCGCCATTTGAAAAGGTGGTCACCATTCTAAACTTATTGGTATCGCATTCATCTATTCTACTTTTCTTGCTTTTCTTTTTCTTATCCTGTGTATCCACTTGCTGGTCCTCTTTGAATAGGGTGGCCCTGGGTATATTCCTTACTCGCTGGAGAATATTCTCAAGGAATGCTTTATTGTACCCTCTAGTTACAAATCTACTGATGCTATCTTTAGCTGCCTTTTCAAAATCTTCCACCCTGGTGCTATTGCGTTTGAGCCGCAAGAATTCTCCATAAGGGATACTTCTTACTAGCCCGGGGAGATGATTACTGGTAGCATGGAGGATCGAATTCCCGGCTGTGGGTTTACGGTATAGTGATACAGATAATTGGTTATCCACTACCCTGATCTGTAAATCAAGGAAGTTGACAGTCTCAGCACTAACTTCCCCACTGAATTCCAGATTGATGGTATTTTTGTTCAGGTTATCAATGAAGGTAGAGGCTGACTCAAAGGAGCCATCCCAAATAATAAAAAGGTCGTCTATGTACCTATACCAACTGACCACCCTGTTGTAATCAATCGGTCCGGGTGCTCTGGACACCTGCTCCTCCCACCAGCCCACGAAAAGAAAACTCCCTGCAAAGTTACATCGACGTGGAACGCGTCCCCAGGGGGTTGCTAATCTACACAATCCCGGCCTATGAAAACCCGGATCCAAAGTTATTGGATGAATGGGCTGCACACACAACCGAGTCAAGTAAGGGAATGCTAGTGATACTAGTCAAATTCGCTTGGAGCGACAGGGATAAAGCCTTGCTAGAAATTGAGAAAATGGAGACGGAGATCGATAAGGAGGAAGACAAGAAGAAAATAGAAGAATTAAAGGAACAAATGAAAAAGAGACTTGTGAAGTACGAAGCAAAAATCAAACAAAGGAAACAAGAAAAGTTTGAACGTGATGAGCGCGATTATGCCCTGGGAAGAGTTCTAACGTTTGCCAAAAAATTTGAGGGTCCACGCAAAGAATTAAGAGCGAGACTCAATGAACCGGTCACCACCAGAATTGAGACATCCGAATCGGACCTCACGGGTGGAGAATCCTCAGATGACGCAACGGGGCAATCGAGACCAACAGCGACTCCTTTTCAAGAGGAATTCCGGCTAATGAGGCAGACATGGCTAAGAGGCGGCAAGAGCAGACCACCCGAGGGGGAAAAAGAAAAAGAAAGACAAGACGGGGCGGCTGGAAACGAAGGACCAAAAGTCCCTACAAGAGCTTCACGCAACAGGAGGGGGAGGAAATGGAATTAGACAATCTCACCATTATCAACCTGACACCTAGAACCCTTACATCTGTTGAACAGCAAGTTCTGAAGCTAGGTCTAACCTTCTGCCCCTCGAACCAACTGGAGTATACACAGACACGGACTGATCTTTTCAAGTTAACTAGAAAGTTCAAGCTTCACAAGTATTTTAAAATGAAGCCCAATGTCTTGAAATCCAAAAAACCCTCCAGCCAACCTGGGGTGATTGACACTTTAACTGGCGAAGATCTAGCCGCTCTTGAAATTATGGAGTCATTACGGACTGATAATGAAGATCAAGGTGACAACGTCGTGGATGACGATCCGATACAAAGATCCACACGGTTGGGCTTTAACCAAGTGAGAGACGTGAGCACCTTCAAACCTACGTCACAATTCTTACCTCAATTGCCCGTGGATGCGATTGATGTATTCTCGGAGGCTGTCAATAAAGATCTTTTGATCCTTCGTGGGAAACTTCAGAATTTGGGCACCAAACAGAATATAACCACGGAACAACGTATGGCAATTGAGACTTTGGGGAATGACCATATGGTAATTTGCAAACCATCGGACAAAGGGGGGAACGTGGTCCTCCAAACAAGGGCGAATTACGAGAAGGAAGCCATTAGACAATTGTCAGATGCAGAGAACTATCAGAAAATTCCCAAGGACATATACCTGGATAGCATCAGGAGATATCACGACATGATTAAGACATGGCTTGACAAATCTATGCTCAGTATGGAAGAGTACCTGTTCCTCCGGTGTCTGAATCCGGTGGTTCCCACATTTTACCATATCTCCAAAGTTCACAAGGACATTCAACACCCCCCGGGTAGACCGATTGTTTCTTCCCAAGGGGGACTAACTGAACATTTGTCTATCTTTGTTGACTCCTTTCTTTTTCCGTTAGTAAAAACCTTACCGGCGTATATCAAGGATTCACAAGATTTTTTAAAACATATTGAGAAACGACAATGGAATCCTGACTACAAACTTATCGTGCTAGATATTACTAGCCTGTACACCAGGATAAGACACGAACATGGCCTAGAAGCCGTAGCCTATTTTCTAAAGAGAAAACCTCTGAAATTTATGGAACACAATGCCATGATCCTTCAATTTACTGAGTTCTGCCTTAAAAATAACATTTTTGTTTTCGGTGAGGATTTCTACCATCAAAGGTCCGGTACTGCGATGGGCACCTGCTTCGCCCCCAGCTACGCGAATCTTTTTGTGGGCTGGTGGGAGGAGCAGGTGTCCAGAGCACCCGGACCGATTGATTACAACAGGGTGGTCAGTTGGTATAGGTACATAGACGACCTTTTTATTATTTGGGATGGCTCCTTTGAGTCAGCCTCTACCTTCATTGATAACCTGAACAAAAATACCATCAATCTGGAATTCAGTGGGGAAGTTAGTGCTGAGACTGTCAACTTCCTTGATTTACAGATCAGGGTAGTGGATAACCAATTATCTGTATCACTATACCGTAAACCCACAGCCGGGAATTCGATCCTCCATGCTACCAGTAATCATCTCCCCGGGCTAGTAAGAAGTATCCCTTATGGAGAATTCTTGCGGCTCTAACGCAATAGCACCAGGGTGGAAGATTTTGAAAAGGCAGCTAAAGATAGCATCAGTAGATTTGTAACTAGAGGGTACAATAAAGCATTCCTTGAGAATACTCTCCAGCGAGTAAGGAATATACCCAGGGCCACCCTATTCAAAGAGGACCAGCAAGTGGATACACAGGATAAGAAAAAGAAAAGCAAGAAAAGTAGAATGGATGAATGCGATACCAATAAGTTTAGAATGGTGACCACCTTTTCAAATGGCGCCAACCAATTGAAGCAAATTCTAAGAAAAAATTGGCACATTTTGAAAACGGTTCATGTGATTGGCCCAGATATTCCTTCTGCCCCTTTAGTAACTTTTAGAAAAGCAAGATCTTTAAGGGACAGTTTGGTGCAAAGCCATCTATCTACTAGCCCTAAGGTGATGGGAACCCTGAGGGATCTTAGAGGTTTCTTCCCATGTGGCAAATGTAAAGCCTGTGTAGGCAGCAGAAGGACATTGACATATCAGGTTGTTGGTCTTAAGAATCCCCGACCCATTAAGAAGTTTATCACATGCAACACAAACTATGTAGTTTACTGCCTGGAATGCCCGTGTGGCCTACGGTATGTGGGCAGCACGATTCATTGTGTTAAGATTCGCATTTTGGAACATATGCGAGCGATAGCTAAGAATGATATCACCTATTCTGTAGCTAGACACTACTCTGAAAAACATAATAGCAATAGGGAGCTATTACGCTATTATGGTTTGGATCAAGTCCCCATAAGTATCAGGGGAGGAGATAGAATCAAACAACTGCGCAGGCTTGAGTCACGTTACATTATAGATCTGGGAACAAAGAATCCCGTAGGCATGAATGTGGGCGAGGAATTATCGGTACATCTTGGGGACTAAACAACAATAGGAAAAATAACTGGATAGAGTAATATGACCTAGTGACAGGGATCAGACATATATGATTCTGTAAGATGTTATATTTATGTTGTGGTACTGTTTCTGTGTGATGACTATTAACGTATCTTTTTTGTATTTATAGAGTGATTGTGTTAGAGGCTTTAGGTTAGGGGTCACAATTTTGCAGGAAGGACAGTGATAACGTCGAGGTTCAGGCCGATACACGGCGACATGGTAGTAATTTTCTCAATATAGTTGGCAACTGATCTACAGTTGCAAGCTGTTCCTTTGCAATGGAGGAATATCTCCTCTTCATGTCTCACTGCCGATCTTGCAATGATGGTAGCCGATATACGGCTTAATTTTGGTTATGTTTGTGGGACTTCATATGCTGATACACGGCGTAATAATTGTATAGTGAATACACAATTGTCTATTATAAATTTAGACTAATATTGGGGACCCATTTATGGTATAATGTTTAGCAATTTGTAATTTGTATTCATACATTTTAACTATTGTTTCTCCCAATATGGCGGCTGATTTCTTAAGACAATTGTCTCATTCTGTTGTCCCATTTCTATGACCATGAGAATGAATATCATGTGACTCTTGTTTTGCCTCTTTAAATATGCCGTTTTCTGGCGCGAATTCTGTAAAACATTTGATTAAGGCATCGCCGAAACGCGTAATGTTTTCTTATGCTCGCAAATGCATTAAATGATGAAATAATCGCAGGAGTGTCCCGTTAAGTGCTTTTCCAAGTTCTTGAAAGTAACTGGGAGTGAGCGCGCATTTTTAAACGCGAGTGCACCTTCGCGTTTCTAAGCACCCGTCTATTGAGTGCGCTGGTTTGGAGGTGCAGACGGAGCTATGATATATATATCAGGCTCGGTGGAGAGTGTCCCTCAGGCGAACCGCACTCGAACAGCGGAGAGCTTCCCCAAAGCTTAATCACAGGTATGAACAGTAAGAGAACCAGCAATTACTCCATATGGCCACAAACCAAACGCGTTTCAAGTTTCCCTCTTTGTCAATGGAGTGCAGCCAACAGCGCTGAAATGGCTCCACCTGCCAATTATATATGCCCACAATCGCCTGCCTAAATAGGCAACTCTGAATGAGAGGCGTAGCATTATGGGAGATGAAGTCTTTTATTTAAATGTAAATTGTAGCGCTGATGATAAATGGCAATGAAAGGCTCTGCATGAGATTTCTGGGGGAAAGCGTACCTGAGCTCGAGTGCGATTCGTTTGTTGGACACTCCCCACTGAGCTTGCATGTTTAGCGGCCGTCCTGCCACGGAGCCAGCAACACCCGAGAGCAACGGGGCCACAGAGCTCGGAGGAATTTGGGCTCGCCATGTGGGGCGCAGATAATGGATTGAGGACAGTTACGCTTGTCAGGACTCATGTTAGAGCTTTTAATTTGCATGAATTATGAGAGCATCCATCTGTGGGAACATTTTAGACTGCAAGAACCATAATGCAACGCATAGTCTCATTTAGAGCAACCAATCTTGGTGTGCGATAGCGCTTTAAAGGAAGTTGGAGCCTGTTATGCCCTCTTTGACTGTTATGCCCCTGAAGAAGAGAAACGTCTTGAAACGCGTTGGGACACTGTCAACTGCTTGAATTACTGAGAGCCTTGCTGTCCATACCAATAAATGGCTTTCTGGGGAAAAGTGTACCTGAGCTCGAGTGCGGTTTGTATGTCGGACACTCCCCACTGAGCTTGTGTGTATGTATATATATATATATATATATATATATATATATATGTATGTATGTATGTGTATATATATATATATATATATATATATATATTTATATATATATATATATATATATATTATCTACTGGTGGTCGCCAGTAGATAGTTATAGTTAGGACCGTGTTTCCATAGGAAATCTCAAAATTCTATTTTGAATAACTTTGGCGCCGGTTGACGAATCTTCGCGAAATTTTCAAAACTAATGGGGCGCTCCGCTCAGCTCCTACCCTGAAAGTCTCGGGGGGATTCGTCAAGCGGGGGCCGAGAAAAAAGGGGGGTCCCAAAACACGTTTTCCCCATGCATTTTCCATAGGACCTTTAGTCGAAGGTACAGCCCGAACGGCTGAACAGAATTACTTGAAATTTGGCAGAGAGGTAGTCCTCAGGTCAGGGATGTGCCTTTTGTATATATGGAGTCTATCTGTTCAGTAGTTCCTGAGAAAATTGCAGTTAAAAGCACATACATATCTATAGCCGCGCACCGTGCGCGCACCCTAACGTGCGCGGGCGTAATTCTGATTGGTTGTTACATGTCAGTCAACGTTCGAATCGGTCGAAATCAGGAAGTGTCGGCCGCCATTTTGTTTGTTTTCAGTGCGAGAGTGGAAAAGGAAGGTGGCGAACGTGAAAAGGGGGCAGGGTAAAGAGTTCCTGACCCCCTAGCCTTTGTCAGGGGGTCCCTGAAGGACCCCGAAGGCAGAAAAAAACATTTAATTTTCTTTTTTTTAAATCGCGGGGTTGCGCGCACCGTGCGCGCACGGTGAAAAACCATAAAAAGAAATTTAAAAAAAATTTAATACGTAGTTTATTGAAAAATAAATATATAAAAAAAATAATACATACATAAGTTAGCATTTAAAAAAACGTACAAATTCACTGAAAAAACCATAGGTTTCACACACGTTATAGTTAGGAATTAGCATTTAAAAAACCTTGCAAATTCACTTAAAAAACCATAGGTTTTCACACATGTTATAGTTAGGTGGATATTTCACTTGTAAAAAACCAATGAAATTCCACCGTTATAGTTAGTTCAGATAACTATAACTCGCGCGACCGCCACTCTATCACAAGGATGATGTCATGAGTGATGTCAAGAGTGATGCCACCGACCATGTCATGAGTGATGTAATATGTGACGTCATGAGCAGAGGATAGCGGGCGCGCGAGTTATAGTTATCTGAACTAACTATAACGGTGGAATTTCATTGGTTATTTACGAGTGAAATATCCACCTAACTATAACATGTGTGAAACCTATGGTTTTTTTTTTTTTTTTTTTTTTTTTGGAAAACCTTTATTTAACAGTATGTGCAGACAAATACGGGCCTACAACCCTCAGGCCGGCCTCGACAATAAAGGGCACATCAGCAAGCAATTATACAACTCAGCAGCATATCAGTACAAGCACGAATAGACCCGGTCACGTTACACACAATTGTGCCGCCGAGCGCCAGGATGATGAGGTTTAATTTTTATAAAGTTTTGAAATAAGTCCATAGCAACAGGTCTGGAAGGATCCGAATCAAAGCAATGCAGTTAGGACTATAGTGGGCAACGATCATCAGAAGAGTCAGCAAGCATTATCCGTAAGGTAATCAGTCGCACTCAATGAAATCAGGATAGAAAAGAAGCATATCACATGACGATCCCCAAGCACTACCCACGAGTTCCCAATCCTCCCATCGACCCAAGAAAGAAGAAAGGAAAGAGCAAGCGAGAAAGGTAAAGAGTAGAAAGGGAGAAGAGAAAAAGAGAAAAGAAAGAAAGAAAAAGGAGGCCCATAGAAAAAAACCCGACAAGGAAATATACCCCCCACCCTACACGCATGCAGAGGCTACGGCCTACCCCCCCTAGCAGTGTGTCTGTCGCCCCAAAAGAGTACCCGAAATGTAGGAGAAGAGAAAGAGAAGAAAAAGAAAAAGAATGTCACGGTTGATCGGAGGAGGGCCAAGGATCTATTCAATGCAAGCAAAATCGTTATCCGCGGTCACCCAACCCCAGGCCCCGACCTAACACCCATGCTACATGTACCTCCAACAGTCACAAGTCCCAGTCCCAGCCATATACGTATCAATGTGCAACAAGAAAAACCCCCTTCCTCAGCCTTGGCCCCTTCGAATCTGCAGTCCAACAGAATCCAATTGCAGTACAGCCAACCTGGACGGGATGGGCCACCATGGAGTCCGTTGCAGAAGTCGAGGTGTAAAAGACAAGTCAAACTGGAGTGAAGCTCGATAGTAAAGGACCACAGAATGCGCCACTGCTATGCCGTGGCTAGTACAACAGGGAGCAGGACGATGCATAAGTTCCAGAGTAGCGGCCGGCCGATGTACAGGAAGCAAGTCCAGGAGGACGCTCAGAGACGTGGCACCAAAGGACAAAAGAGATGGGCAAAACGGCGTCTGAGACACAAGCTCCGGCCATACCAAGGGAGCAGTATTGTCAGACTCCTCCAGGGCAGAGCCGAAGAGTACCGCAGCGGGCACTGGGACACGTCCCCCCGTCACTGCCACATACCTCAACTCGGGTGATCCACCGACAGTCGACTGAAGATGTGGCTTAACATGCCGCACTGGAGAATCATCATGGCCAGCTGAAAAAGTCCAATCAAACCGGTCCTCCAAACCAGTGGCAGAGTCGTGGAAGGCCAACCGCAGGTCCTCCAGTGCTGCCAGGATGTCGCGAAGCCCCAGCGGTGGATCAAGGATGGAGGGTGCTGTTGCGTCCGCCATCTTAGGCAAGCAACCATCGAGCGCCCCGGGAAGCAAGCCCCCTTCACCAGCCATCGGTATCTGGAAAGTGATGAGCTCTCTGCGGGGCCCTGGTGGTGCCGGAAACGTGGAGGGAGCCGGTCGTGGAGAGGCTTCAAGGACAGGGGAATCTGTGGTGCAGGGAAACCCACCGGCAAGACCAGGGTTTCCGATGCGGAAGATGGCGTCCGCTGCTGTAGGCTGCAACAAAGAAGCGATCCCGGCCCTCTCCCAGCTGGGCCGGGATACAGTATACGAGAGCCGGATACAATGTTGCGAGCGGGGCGCGCTGGGCAGCCGAGCATGGAAAAGGCTGCTGTGAGGATCCCAGCGCCGCGCTCCAGGTCCGGTGCACCGGCTCCTCCCTCTCCACAGCGGCCGCTGCTATCGTTGTCGCCGCCGGCCGTCCCCACTAAACAATGGCCCGGCTGCGACCGCTTGGAAGGCCGGAATGGAAACCGGGGCTCAACTCCGCCGGGGCAGCTCCGTTCTCAACCGGAGTCACAGTAACGTGGTCAGGAACGTGGCGCAGGTAAGCGTAGGGCTCGGAGGCGCAGGATTCTTGCCAGGATATCGACGAAGGGCGCAAGGGTCGGCGGAGCCGAAGAGCTAGGCGGCCATCTCGGCTGCAGGCTAGGCTCCTCCTCAACCTATGGTTTTTTAAGTGAATATATATTTTTTTTTTTTTGGGAAAAAACCTAAATTATGTTATTTAAATCAACACTCTTTTAAATAAATTTTATGAGGTCTTAGGGATTTAGATTTACTTGTATTTTACTCGTAGTGTCAACCCGGCAATATTGGGGAACTAGCTGCTTGTAGTCTGTTAACTATGTCAGTTGTTTGAACACATGCCAATCAGCTCGCTTGTTACTTGTACTATAGAAACCAATAATATGTTACGTTACCGTGTCATGTGATCAAGGCCCAAGGTCGGGCTGAAACGCGTCATGGCGGCATTGTGAATTTGAAATAAATATAATTTCTGCACCAAACTGTGGTCCGTATCCGTTGTCGTGAAGAGGCATGGGTGTCTATATAGGTTATTAGTTGTTTTTTTGAGTATCAGTCTGAGTGTCTGCATGGTTCGGTGGGGGGTATTACGTAGTGCATAGGTGCATGAATGAGTGACTCACTCTTTGTATGTGTTGAGGACAGCATGTGTGCAGGACTGTATGGGTGGATGAGTGTGTGTATGGGTGTGTTAGTGAGTGAATGACTGTCTCAATAGTGTCTTTATGAGTAACTACATATGTTTTAAACTAGTATATGTGACTATTGGTGTATATAGGTGAGTATATGTGAGAGTGAGAGATAGAAAGAGTTCCTGTATGAATAAGTATGTGTTTCTATAAGTGATTGTTTAAAAGACTAAGTATGTGTAAGTTTCCGTAGAAGTAAGTGTGGTGGTGTGTGTGTATAACTGTATATGCAAGTAAATGTATGTTTGATTCTTTATTAGCATGAGTGACTATGTGTGTGAGTAACTCTATGGATGAGTGGCATTGTGTAACAGGATGTATAGGTGTATGAGTATATATGATGAGTGAGTACATGTATGAGTGACTGTATAGGACTGTTTGTGAATGAGTGGATGTGTATGTGGATCTTAGAATTACTGAAGAGGTTGTTGTAACTGGTATTGGTATGTCCATTGTTTTGAAAAGTTTAGTCTCTATTTTTGAATGTGTGTATCAAAGATTATATTAGGGTGAGAGGAGGTCTGCCACTCTATCACAAGGATGATGTCATCAGTGATGTCATTTGAGATGTCATCGGTGATGTCATGAGTGATGTCACTGACCATGTCATGAGTGATGTAATATGTGACGTCATCAGCAGTGCATTGCGTGCGCGCGAGTTATAGTTAGCGGAACTAACTATAATGGGGGAATTTCAATGGTTTTGTACAAGTGAAAAGTCCAGCTAACTATAACACCCCTGAAACCTATGGTTTTTTCAGTGAATTTCTGAGGTTTTTTAAATGCTAATTCCTAACTATAACGTGCCTGAAACCTATGGTTTTTTCTATGAATTTCAAAGGTTTTTTAAATGCTAATTTCTAACTATGCCTACAGAGATAGGACATGTGAAGAAAGAAGAAAAAATGCACAGAAAGAAAAAAAGAAGTGCAGAAAGAAGCAACAGAAGTCCTCAAAGACGAAGAAAAGTGCAGGAAGAAGGATAACGTGCAGAAAGAACAAAAAGAAGAGCAGAAAGAAGCCTTGTTGCAAAATCATCCTGTACCCTCAACTTTTTCAGACGGATACTGGTGGTAACTGAGTCTGACTAACCAGTCCTAGAGCCAGTGCTATGTTAAAAGACACTTAGAATACAGTGAAAACACCTACATACACTAGGGAACATTATGCGTTGGGGTCCCCCTGTGATTAGCATGACCTCCTCTGTAAGCCCCTAGTATATAATAGGGCAGGGGGATTAAAACTACCTCTTAAAACAGGCCACAGGGCGTTTTTGCACACGTTAACTCAGGCCCCGTCCCCTCCCTTCACCACTGTGTAAACACGCCCTGTGTCTGTTTTTAGTTGGGAGATTAAGTTTATTTGAATCCTGAGGGTCCCTAGGGTCCAACTAGCCCACTAGGTACCTCCAGTAAGTGCCACAGAGCTGCGTTGCAGAGAGGTGTAAAAAGTGGTATGGCCTGGACCACCTCTCTGCAATGCAGCTCAGTGGCGCTTACTGGAAGCACTTGGTGGGCTAGTTAGCCCCCAGGGGCCCTCAGTATTGAAGGAAAATTATATCCCCAATTTAAAACGTGCCATAGTGCGTGTTTGCACACGTCACCTCAGGCCCCGTCCTCTCCCTTCACCACTGTTTAAACGCGCCCTGTGGCTGTTCTAAGTTGAGAGATTAAGTCCCCTTGAATCCTAAGGGTCCCTAGGGTCAAACTAGACCACTAGGTACCTCCAGTAAGCGCCACAGAGCTGCGTTGCAGAGTGGTGTAAAAAGGGGCTTGGCCTCAGAACACCTGTCTGCAGCGCAGCTCCCTGGCGCATACTGGAGATGCCTGTTGGGCTAGTTGGCCCTCAGGGACCCTCAGAATTGAAGAGGAATTAATTCCCCAACTTACAACTCGCCAGGGGGCGCGTTTGCAGAGTGCTGCATGGAGAGCGCGTGGCCTCCGGCACGATGCCAGTCTTTTATTTATTTTAATTTTTTAAGAAGGGGGGCTGTGTGGTTCCCCTTCTTATTCTAATTTATTGGCCCTGATGACCCCATACCCCAGGGCCTGTCTCCTAATTATATTTCTTTGACCCCAATCCCCAGGGCCGGCCACTGTTTTTTATTATTTTTAAAAAATATATATTTATAGACACACCTAGGACATGCTGGACAAACCGTACGTACCTATCACCATGACGATTTGCGTGATATTCATTAAAAGGTGACTATGCATACAATGAATCCACGTGGAATGTATTTACACCACTAGTGAAGCTCTGACATGTCTGATGCCCTACCGTGCCTAATCCCGGTAGACACCCTTGTCGTTTATTTATACAAACGTGGGTAGCTATTGACGGGCACATTTAATACACATGCACACCAAGCCATTCAATGGGGATTCAACAAAAATTCGACCAAAACTATGCAAGAAACCCCCCTCACGGTTAATAAAACACACATCCACTGCCGGATGTGTAATACTTTTTATTTTACTCTCTGGAAAGGGGACGAACATCACTTGAGAGTCACAGCGCGCTCCTGGCAGAGCCCAATGCTGTGTTACACCCACAATTGCCTGCTGAGTGCCACACACCTCTGTGTTGTATTCCACTAGCTAGTGCATATGCTATGACACTCTCTAGCCCATGTGCACTGTAACACCACCCCGTGAATATGTCATGCCACACTTGTCTTCGCACGGGTTATATTGCCCCATCTAACGTGCCTTCCTCGATGCCTATGTTATAACGCACAGTGCTATGCCATACATATTACAATCTGGGATCCATATCTTTGTCACAGTGCATATGCAACGTTACACTCCGCAGCACATATTTTATATTACAACTTTAGAGACTAGTTAGGTTACACAACACTGCCCTGTGCATATTACACTCCAAGGCGCATATCGCATAGCACTCGCTAGTGCCTGTGCTATCTCGCGCTCTCCAATGAATCTGTCATTGCGCACAATGTATTGCATATTATATTTCACGCCCGGTTCATCTTATATCACACTTTTTGGTGCATAGTTTATACCATACACTATATCTAATTTTCATTTTCAATCGTGCTCTCAGGACTATGTTCTATATAACACTGTGTTCACCTACCCTTTTCACGGGCATTACATTTTGCAATAGGGGGTGGAGGGTCAGGGGGTGTTTCTGCCAAGTGAGCCCGGAGTCACAGTCACAAACGTCCTCTTCTTCCTGAATAAAAGTGAGATTATGCTGCATACTTGTTCATAATTTAAGTAGTTCGCACAGACACACGTTTTAAAAACAATATAGTTCCTAATTCCCGCCTTCTCTGAACAGTTAGCTTGCTGCCCCATCCCCCTCCTCCCTATCCTCTGTTGTGTGAATCCATGGACTAGCCTCCTCCCTCCTGCCATGCATGGTCTGATGTGCTGCCACTGCCCTCAATTTAGTATGATGTACCAGTCCACTCCTCCTGCCCTCCATTGCCCAATTCTATGCCCCATCATTGACCTCCTGCTTAAACTCTGTGCTTAGCTTGCTGCCCCTATTCTCCTTCCCCCTGCCCTCCGATGTCTTTGTGCATGCCCCTGCTCCATCCTTTTTGCCCACCATGTTCCATGGACCTGCCACTCCTATCTACTCTGAGTGTTCTGTTGAGCTGCCACTCCCCTCCCACCTGCCTAGCATTGTCAGATGACTGTAACCTGTCCCTGCCACCTCCACCCTGCCTGTCCACATGCCATGCCCCTATCCTCTTCCTCCTGTCCTACATGGTCCATTGTACTGCCACACCCTTCTGCCCTCCCTGGTCTGTTGTGCTGCAACTGCTCCTCCTGCCTGCCCCGTGCGGTCTGTTGTGAGGTCCCTTCCCCTGAACTTTCTTGTATGTGCACAGGTCCTGACCCTCCCTTCTATCCTCCATCGTCCTTTGTGCATGCCCCTGCACCCTCCTTCTTGCCCATCATAGCCATTGTGCTGCCACTAACCCTCCCACTTGCCATGCATGGTCTTCTGTGCTGCCATGGCCCCTCCCACCTTCCCTGTGTGGTCAGTTAGCTGCCCCTGAACCCCTCCCACCTTCCCTCCATGGTCTGTGTGTATGCCATCACAGTCTCACTGTTGCTCTTCATGGTGTGTCTTGCTTCTAGTGCCCATCTTGCCTGACCTCCATGGCTATCTTGCTGCTCCTGCCCTGCCCCCTTGCCCCCAGCCCTCTGTTTACATGTGCAGACCCCTACTCCCTCCCTCCTGGCTTGTCTGTTCCATTGTAATGCCCCTGATCCGTCCCTCCTGCCCTTTATGGTCTGTTATGTTGCAGCTTTCTCTCCTGTCTGTCCATTATGGTCAGCTAGCTACCATTGCCTCTTGCCCCTCTGTTCTCTGTTGTCCATGTGCATGGTCCTGTCCCCTCCCTCTTGCTTTCTATGGATTGTTGTGCTGCACTCCCGTCCCGCATGCCCTGTGTGGTGTATTGTGCTGCTGCAAACCCTGATGCCTGCCCTGCAGGGTTAGTTTGGTGCACCTCTCCATGTCCCTCCTGTCCTCTGTTATCCAAGTCCATGTCCCTACCCCATTTCCTTCCATGATCCAATGTACCATACTTGCGAACATTTTGAACTTGGTAAGAGGGAGATTTTGAAAAAAAACTGGGGAATTGATTTTCCCCTTTGAGTTACATTGAAAAAGAGGAGATTGTAGACAAGAGACAGATCAAATAAAGCCCATTTGAGCTTAAAAACATTGGACGTTTCCTGGCTGAATCGGGTCTGTTGGCATATATGGTTGTACTACCATTGCCTCTTCCTTCTGCCCACAATGGTCTATTACATTTCCACAGCCTCTCTTGCAAGTCCTGTATTGTTGGTTTGTTGCCCCTGTCCCCCTTTCCACTGCCCTCCATAGTCTGTTGTGCTGCCACGGCCCTTCCTGCCTGCTCAGTGTGGTTAAATTGTTGCCTTTGCACCCTCCTACCTGCCTTCAATTTTCAGAGTCCGTGCCCCTGGCCTCTGCCTCTCAACAGTATCCTAATGAACAACTAGATTGCTAACATTCTATATTTATTACAAAAGTGTGGAACGCCTGACGTCATCTTGATGTAATCAAAACTGTAATACCTAGAGCATTTCCTTTAGAAATTACATATATGAGAGGGTCTTATTGGCATCAAAATTATGGTTAGTGCTCTAAAAGACTAAAATAAGGACATATTTTCTGAGTTTTCAAATAGCGACAAAGCACTTTTAAATTATTTGTTACCTTTATGTTTTTTTATCCAGTTGACCACTTGATTAAATGTTGCACTTAGGGGAGAGGATGTGGTGTTACTTCCAGAACTGCAGACTTTGCAACTGGGGAACCAGGTTGGAGTTTCTGCTTCAGCTCGACATTCTGTGATTCTGGTCAAATCACTTAGTCTCCCCATGTCTACAACCAAAATGAATTTGTTCTTGTGTGATGTAACCAATGCTCATGTAAAGCACTCCAATACCTGACAAGTCTGCACTATATAACACTGCAAAAACACAAAATAATAAGTGTTTTGCACACTTCTGTCATTGGGCTATATTTGGGCTACATCTGGGTGATTTTGGGCTACATTTGGGCTCTTTTGTCTCCGGTGGCCATCTTGGGAGATTTATTCGTTGTGAAGTTTCCTAATTTCCTCATGTACTGCAGTCTCCTCAGTAGGAAATGCTTTCAGTTTTTTACTTTGATTCCATCATGAAGGTATTCAGATATGTCACACATTTGCCATAAATTCTGAATGTTAGCACTCTAATTGCTCATTAGATCACTGTAGTAAAACTACTGTTCACCATGGAAGTCTGCTCCTGGTATTAAAAGTGCATGTTTCAGTCTGCATGTCAGAAATTTTTAATGAAATAGAAGAGGATTTGAGAAGTCACTCAAAATGTTCCCTCATTTTCTTTCTTCAGCATTAATCATAATTTCTATGGCAAAATGAACCCTCTCATTGTGTTCCTTTTTAAATTAAATGTTTTAAGTGTTACCAGTTTATTCCAATCAAGATGGCTTCAGGTGTGCCATACTTTTGTCATAATGAAGACAGTAAGCGCTCTAGTTGTTTTTAAGAACACTCTGGGACATTCTGTCATTGGGCTATACTTGGGCTACATCTGGGTGATATTTGGGCTACATTTGGGCTCTTTTGTCTCTGGTGGCCATCTTGGGAGACGTATTTGTTATGAAGTTTCCTAATTTCCTCATTTACTGCAGTCTCCTCAGTAGGAAATACTTTCAGTTTTTTACTTTGATTCCATCAAGAAGGCATTCAGATGTGTCACACATTTGCCATAAATTCAGAATGTTAGCACTTTTTTTGCTCATTAGATCACTGTAGTAAAGCTACTGCTCACCAGGGAAAACTGCTGCTGGTATTGAAAGTGCATGTTTCAGTCTGCATGTCAGAATTTTTTAATGAAATAGAAGAGGATTTGAGAAGTCACTCAAAATGTGCCCTAATTTTTCTTTCTGCAGCACTAATCATACTTTTTATGGAAAAATGAACCCCCTCATTGTGTTCCTTTTTAAATTAAATGTTTTAAGAGTTACCACTTTAATCCAAGCAAGATGGCTTCAGGTGTGCCATACGTTTATCCTAAGTAGGACTGTTAGCGCTCTAGTTGTTCTTTGGAACACTCTGGGAAGCTGCAGTAGAACACAAAGGAATCAACTGACAGTCTCTGCCCTTGTTGGATGTACATGT
Source organism: Triturus cristatus (assembly GCF_964204655.1). Lineage (NCBI taxonomy): Eukaryota > Metazoa > Chordata > Amphibia > Caudata > Salamandridae > Triturus > Triturus cristatus. The sequence continues at coordinate 86,730,991 of NC_140593.1, read as the reverse complement.
TTTACTGAGAATGTCAGACTTCATTCTCACATGACTGAGAAAGATAATGTGAATTTACAGAAAATAAGCTCTCAGTTTAGCTTATAGATCACCTTCCAAACCTCTGTGGGAAAAGCATGAGAAAATATTTTTCTCTCAATCATGATATCCCAGCAGAAGGCTTTTTCACATGGTGAAATCACCTTAGAACATACCACAATTCCTAAAATGAGTATGGTACCATCAACAAATGATTTATAATGTAACTAAAGTCTTAAAACCTTCTATTAACTGCAATGCTTTTTAATGAGGTGCTATCATGTATATTGGTCCCAAGATGGCTGCCAACACTTCTTGGATGAAGTGCTGACAGCCAATCAGATCTCAGGATGAGATGTGTGGTAAGGCTCCGCCCACATATATATATGATTTTACTTTTGATTTTCTCAGGAACTACTGAACAGATTGACACCAGACCTGCAAAAGGCACATCCCTGACCTGAGGACTACCTCTCTGCCAAATTTCAAGTAATTCTGTTCAGCCGTTCGGGCTGTACCTTGGACTAAAGGTCCCTATGGAAAATTGCATGGGGAAAACGCGTTTTGGGATCCCCCTTTTTTCTCAGCCCCCGCTTGACGAATCCCCCAGAGACTTTCAGGGTAGGAGTGGAGCGGAGCGCACACCTATTTTGAAAAGTTTGCAAGGATTCGTCAACCGGCGCCAAAGTTATTCCAAATAGAATGTTGCGGATTTCCTATGGAAACACGGTCCTAACTATAACTATCTACTGGCGACCGCCAGTAGATAAATATATATCTATATATGTATATAGATATATATATATATATATATATATATATATATATATATCTATATACATATATATATATATATATATATTTTTTTTTTTTTTCTCAGGAACTACTGATCGGATTTACACCATTTAAGCAAAGGGCACGAGTCTGAACTGAGGACTACCTCTTTGCCAAATTTGGTGTAATTCCGTTCAGCAGTTCGGGCTGTAGCTGCGGCTAAAGGTCCTATGGGAAATTGCATTGGGAAAACACGTTTTGGGACCCCCCTTTTTTCTCAGCCCCCGCTACACGAATCATACAGAGACTTTCAGGATAGGAGCGGACCGGAGCTGGCCAAAAGTTTTGAAAATTTCACAAAGATTCGTCAACCGGCGCCAAAGTTATTCCAAATAGAATTTTGCGGATTTCCTATGGAAAATAGGTCCTATCTGAATGAAGAAAAGCAGATTGCTTTTCCATATGGGGAGCAGCATGTTAGCTTCTCCCCATCTGGAAAAGCAATGCCGGCCCCGCAGGAGGCGGGGAGCCGGCTGGGACCGTGGGGGGATTGGGGACCCCCCCACGGTCCCCAACGAGAGGCCAGGCCCCGGGGGATGGGGTCCCTGGGGCCTTAAGTGGCCAGAGGAGGGGGCTACGCAGTCCCCCTCCATAAAAATATTTTAAAAGTTGGCCATGCCCTGGGGGATGGGGTCCCCGGGGCCCAGAATTGGCCATGGGAGGGGAGCCACACGGCACCCTTCCCGTAATTTTTTTAAAGGGGGGCAACACAGCCCCCCTTTAAAAAAAATGCAATCGGCCCTAGGCCCCGCCCCCTCACAAGCACACTCTGCAAACGCGCCCTGTGGCGCGTTTTAAATTGGGGAATTAATTCCTCTTCATGGAGCTGCATTGCAGAGTGTTGTAAAAAGGGGCGTGGTCTCTGAACACCTCTCTGCAACACAGCTCCCTGGCGCATACTGGAGGTACCTGGTGGACTAGTTGGCCCCCAGGGGACCTCAGGATTACAGAGGAATTAATTCCCCAACTTAAAACGCTCCACAGGGCGTGTTTGCACACATGTCACCCCAGGCCCCGCCCCCTTCCTTCACCATTGTGCAAATATTCCTCTAATATCAGCCGAACTACGAATTCCGATTTACTCACCTGTTATCACGAGAGACCTCAGTGCTGCAACTTTGAGCCCAGTACTGATCCTGAAAAGTAATTTTAACCGTACTTACCAGTTACTTGAATTTCCTTCCATAGGCTAACATTGACTGCTTTCACTTGGAAATTCTTCTAAGTGTGGAGTTTTGGAATTTACAAATATTCCTCTAAAATCAGTCGAACTACAAATTCCGATTTACTCACCTGTTATCAGGAGAGAACCCAGTGCTGCATCTTTTAGCCCAGCACTGACCCTGAAAAGTAATTCTAAGCGTACTTACCAGTAACTTGTATTTCCTTCCATAGGAATCCATTGTGTGGTTTTCAGCAGAAAAGTTTCGAAGTGTCTATTTTCACAAACTAAAAATATTCCTAAAAAATCGTCTGTATGACTTAAACACATTCTTTCAACTATTTACAGGAGATTCACCAGTGCTGGATCCAGGAGTAAGAAAAAGTAACGATAACACTACTTACCTGCTAAGTGAATTTTCTGCCATAGGATAACATTAGTGATTCCATGTGAAAACATTTCTGTCAACTTTTAAAATACAATAATATTCCTTAAAAATCACTACTGTTACCAAAATGCTTTTACTCAACTGTTTACAGGAGATGTCCAAGGACTGAATCTAGGATCCAGTCCTGTGGTTAGAAAAGTAATCCATAAAGTAGCTAATTGCATTTGACTAGAAATTCACATTGAGCTCAATGTTGCATTGTGTTTGAAATTGTGTTGCCCATTGCAACAACTGTAACTACTGTACTTAAAAGTCTATTGCCTAGTATTTAAACTAAAATAATTCATTCTGAGAAAGTATATTTTGTATTGTAATGTATAATGTAATTATAATGTAATTAAAAAAATAAAATATTTAAAAATAAATAGTTTAAAAAATGTAGTAAATCAGTATAAAAAAAATCAGTATAACAATTAATACATTAAAAATTGCCATTTACAAAACCTTTGAAATTCACTGAAAAAACCATAGGTTTCAGGCCTGATATAGTTAGGAATTAGCATTTAAAAAACATTTTAAATTCACAGAAAAAACCATAGGTTTCAGGCCTGATATAGTTAGGAATTAGAATTTAAAAAAGCTTTGAAATTCACTGAAACAACCATAGGTTTCAGGCCTGCTATAGTTAGGAATTAGCATTTAAAAAACCTTAGAAATTCACTGAAAAAACCATAGGTTTTAGGGGTGTTAAAGTTAGCTGGACATTTCACTCGAACAAAACCATTGAAATTCCTCCAATATAGTTAGTTGGACTAACTACATCTCGCGCGCCCGCAATCCACTGCTGATGATGTCACATATTACATCATTCATGACATGGTCAGTGATATCACTGATGACATCTCAAATGACATCACTGATGACATCATCCACGTGACAATCAGATACACCTCATCATACACTAGTATAACCTTTCATCACTCACTGTAAAATACAGAGTGCCAGATTTAAAAACATTGACACACCAATACAAGTTTCTAAACACCCACTCAGTGTTTCCTAGATCTATACACACATCTAATCACTTACCTATAGATTCACTCATACATGCTGACAATGATCAATAGAACACTATCAAATATACTTATACACCTATATCAACATCACACACCAGCACACATCCTTGTCACTTATGAAGTCATCCTACTCACTTATGCAAACAATGGATCATACTTAATTTTACTTAGCTATACACTTATAAAAACACCACTTCATCTATTCATATAGATAATAGCTCATTCGTAGTGTGTTAGAAAATAACTATTACAAGTATACAGTTATCCATACAGTCACTCATACAATCACTGAGTCTTATGTATACTTATTTATATACAACCACTGACACATACGCTGGCTTTTATTTTTCTAATTTGTTGGACATGTACCATTGACACATATATTTGCTCATCGCCACACCCATAAAGATATTCACTCACCCAAACAACTGTTATAACATGTAGTTTTAACTTCAGATACCTACTGAATCAACTATTCACGCATCTTTGGGCAGTCACACACACCCCACCGAACCACATACACATTCACTCTCCCATACAAATACTCAGTTAACTAATCAATAACTAATATAGACTTTCACATAGCTAGTAACCAACTGGAGAAGCAGTTTACACAACAACTGACAAAGTGATACAGATATTCAGACAGTTTAGTCACTAGCCAATATATTTAGTGAGACACTATAAATTAGTCAAGTAAACAGTCAATCACACTGCTACTAAATCCTCCATCCAGATATTTATATTTGTATATCCACTCACTCATTCTTCAATACAAATTGCTATATATAGAATACATATTTAAATAACGAACCAAACCACATTCACTGGATGATGTCATTTGAGATGTCATCAGTGATGTCACTAACCATGTCATGAATGATGTAATATGTGACATCATCAGCAGTGCACCGCGAGATGTAGTTAGTACAACTAACTATATCGGAGGAATTTCAATGGTTTTGTTCAAGTGAAAAGTTCAGCTAACTATAACACCCCTGAAACATATGGATTTTTCAGTGAATTTCAAAGCTTTTTAAAATTCTAATTCCGAACTACATCAGGCCTGAAACCTATGGTTTTTTCAGTGAATTTCAAAGGTTTTTTAAATGCTAATTCCTAACTATATCAGGCCTGAAACCTATGGTTTTTCAGTGAATATATATATATATATTGAAGCCACTTGTTTTATCTTGAACAATAAATCTCTTTGAATAATCGTCAACATGCAGGTTTATAGTTGTAATAAAACTTTAAGATAATGACTTGCATATTCACAGTGCTTTCAGTCGCAGCCTGCGACCTCGTAGCACTACAAATACAAAAGCAACTATTCCACACTGCGCCAACCAAGCTTCTGTTCTGCAACTATCTGGTTACACACATATGTATCTGCAGTGGTCGCATCAACCAACTGAGCTTTCACAAGAGGAGTGTTTTTCCTAAAGATTATTTTAAACGGCATTATTTTTCATGTAAGGTGTGTGTGCTATATTATGTGTTGTAGGCACAGAAGATATATAGGAGCCACAAGAAGTTGCAACCATATAGACAAAACGCCGACATCAACATATTCTTAACACATGGGCTCGTTTAGCTTGAACAGCGTAGACCACAGAACTTTCGAACTCTTTTAAAAAAATCATATGAATTAATCTTACCAGGCATACAGACAATGTTTACAAATAAATAAACATTTGCCGTGGATCAAAAAACAATTGCACTTACAATGACTTCTGGCGCCTGAGGCACATCCAGTTTCACGGAAATATATTTCTACGCCGTAGCCCTTGGCTCCTAATAGTGCTGCGAGGCTGGAGCGCCCCTATAGCGGGTGTTCTCCATAATTACCAATGAATAGCATTTTTCTTCAGCATTATTAATTATAAGCATCCAATCGAAACATAACTTTTGTTTATCACAAACTCTCTTCATCAATGTAAACCCTCATTTTTTGGCATAACAGGCCTGATCAAGCGCTTAGACTCATACATTTCTGCCACGGTTGGCACATACGCTATCTTTCCACAAAGAAGTGGTTTCACACATATAGCGCTTCCAGCACAGCGCTTACAATTTTACAAGCAGTATAAGCCTAAAAGGAGGAGGTTAAACTCTGGGCGTGTGATTTCAATCAATAGGTCTCTAATAGAAAGTGGGCTCTATTAGAATAATGTTAATTTCCCCTTCATTTGGATTTTTTTTATTTTATAAGATTTTTATCGAGTTTTCCAGAGCAGAGCAAAACAAAGCAAAGCAAAAAAACAAAACAAAAAAAAAAAAAAACAACTATGATGCGACAGTATATCAGGATACATAATATTCTGTAAACAAGTGTAGAGTAAAATGATAATTTATATACATTCTTACAAAAAACAAGAAATAAGTCTCAAGAATGTGAAAGCTATATACATAGCAATATAATAGCAATACAAAATAAAAACAAGAAGTAAGAGAAAAGAAGGACATTATGGAGTGGTTCACTGAGGGACCTCTTGCCGTCCAATGGTTGGGAACATATCTAACAGCTGAGTATAAGGATATTTGTGCAAGAGTGTAACACATTTACCAATGACAATTATGCGGAGTTGTTTAAATGGTCTGTATTTGTTGATAATTAGGATTCAAGCTGGGGACGCAGATTATGGAAGTATGATATCAGAAAGGTAACTCATTGTCCAAGTCCAGGAGTTGACAGCTGCCCAGGGCCCGGAGAAGGGGGCAGACTACGATCCACAAGGGATCAAGTAGGTTTTGTCATGGCGAAATAAGTGTCCAGTGATACGCAGACCCTGTTATTGTGTGACTTCCAAGGGGAATTCTGCAGCGTGATATTGCCTGCACCTCTTAAGAGAGTGATCCAGTTCAGCCATGCCTTAAAGGAGGAAGCGGGCTAGTGAATCCCAGAATCATGGGTCATCATTGTTTGGTCTGTACACATTGAGAATGTGAAAACTGTTGTTATTTTTGGATAGTTTTGTATGGCTCCATCCGCCTTTATCATCTGTGACATGAGAGTCGACTGTAAGGCCAGAGTTTTTTGAGATTAGTGTATACCCCACCCTTCTTATTAATGGCTGGGGAGCAACGGACGCCCGAGAGCCAGCTACTCCCGAATGAGGAACCTTCCTTGTTGGATACTTTCGTTTCCTGAAGGAGGAACACATCTGCTTTGAGTTTGTACAGGTATTTTTCAATTTTCTTCAGTTTAACCAGATGATTCAGACCCCTAACGTTTAGGGAGGCGACTTTCAGACTCATCAGCACAGGGGGTACTCACAGTGAAGATGTTTGCTTATGAAAATATGGTGTTGGAGTAAGTCAACGTGTGTGAATAGAAGAAGGCCCCACATGGAGAACATGTGGATCAGAGGCCATCCCGAAACTCAGGCCATGTTTGTTAATGGAGGAGGACAATCCAGAGAAACTGCGGTGTAGAGGTATTGTTTGTCTGAAAGGATGGACGTGAACCAGAAGTAAACAAAAGAGGTAAAAGCAAGATGTTGCAGGAGACAAGGAAAAACAAATGCAAAAGCAAATAAAAACAAAAATTACCCCCCTCTCTCCCCCTCTCCCACTTGCTCCCTCCCCCACCCTACCCACCCCAACCATGTCTGTGAGGGAGGCGTCACTGTTGCGCAGCCAGCCCCGCGGTATACAACAGAGGTATCATATGTGTAGTAACTAGAAGGATCCAACATCTGGAGAGACTTCTCAAAGGCTCCAGGTGAAGACCTAGATATAGAACACGAATACCAGAACTACATGTTCTATCTCTAAGTCAAGTGAGACTTGGAACAGGCCCCTCTAGTGGCAAGTTAGGGGAACACTCATGAGTTTGGAGAGAGGCATAGGACATGCACTATGGGCCATTATTGTGACGGTTGATACCCACCCGGAGCAAAGTATCACAGTAACTGTTGTAGTAATGCATACAATACAGGGACAGCGCATTGAGAATCGTATGTGACTGGTCCAAGATACGCAAGACTTAGGAGCCCAATAGGAGTGCATTGATTAACAGCTAATCAGCGGAACAGAGCGCTAGAGTGCACAAAACAAAGTACTGTAGTTGTACAATATTGAGTAAAGAGCCCAATAAGAGTACAATGGGCAACATCAAATCGGCGGAACAAAACGCTATAATGTGCCAAACAAGAACCAAGTGTCAAGTAGGTAACCCTGCAAGGACAAAAGGATATGGTTTTAGTCAGCGCAAGCCATTTGTATCAACACCTGGTCTGGTCAAAGGAGTTGGATGCATGTCCATTAAAGAACCGTCACACTCATTTAGGAAGATTTGGAGGTCTCTGTAGTCATTGAAGATATGGTGTCTTCTGTCCACCACGATTTTGAATTTAGGAGTAATGAACGAGAATTGTATGTTGGAATGTTTCAGTCTGGGTCACAGATTGAGGAAGCCTCTTCTGATCTCAATCGTAGGTTTGGAGTAGTATTGGTAGATGAAGATTTTCTGGCCATTCCATAATATATGGTTGTTCTTGCGGACATAGGTGAAGATTAGTTCTGTGTGTTCAGATGTTAGTGGGCGGCAGACAATTTGTCGATTTTGTTTTTTGTTCAAAGACTTAAAGGAGGCAACACCGCGTGCTCTTTCCAGCTCAAACACCTTTTTAAAAGAAAGGCCTGTTATTTGTGGAATCCATTTCTCCCAAAAACTGATACAAGAGACTGCAGAATCCTCGGAACCTTCTGGCAAGCCAAAAATACGCAGGCTCCCTTTGCGGTTCCTGTCCTCCAGCTCAGAAACTTCTCTTTGAAGGGATTTAGAGGTGGACAGTAGGTTGTTTATGACTCTGGTTGATGCGGTGGTTTTGTCTTCCAGGGTGCTGATCCGATGCTCTAGCATTGATGCTCTTTATGTCAGATCTGATCATGGATAGCTCCTGTTGCATCATATCGGTATCAATTTTGGCAGACTTTGCGAGGTCCTGCACATCCGCTAATTTTTTAAGGATCATGTCCATGGTGTTAGTGATTTTAGACTTCTCTTTAACCGGTGAAACACGCAACGGAGGTTCAGGTTAGGTGTGCTTGTTGTTTGGTTTAAGCTCCTTATCTGTCATGGCTTTTGCGGAAGGAAGGGTGCTAAGGCGGCGCAAAGCAGATGCCCATTTTGCAGAGAGTAAATGCTTTGGAGAGAGTAAATGCTGGGGATGCCAACAACGTCGCTGAAAATACCACCACGTCACCTAAATTCCAATGGCCCATCTGGAGTGGGGCTGAGATTGAAAAAGTTTAAAGTGCCAGTGTAAAGTTATTGTGCAGCACCTAGTACAAAGCAGATATTTTTGCTAGTTTGTTGTGGCAACCAAGTGGAACTGCGAGAGATCCGGCAGAGCCCAGCCAGCCAAGCAGGCAGGGATGAGTAGTTCTGCATGGTTTAGGAGCATGTGTGTAGACACCATTTTGGGGTCAGACAGAGCCCAGTGAGGATTAAGTACAGCGATGTCAGACACTTAAAACCATATGGAGTAATAGACTCCTTACTGTTGGTAGGCAATATATTGCCAGAGGACCTGCCCGTTGTACACAGAAAACCAGACAGTGTTGGTGCAAGCCCTTTCAAACTGTGCAGATTTACTTGGATATGGACGCCATTTTCAGGTCAGGCAGGCAGATATGTGAAGCAGCAAGAGCGTTCAGAGAAAGCACAGCCTTTCAAAATACCTTCCGAGTTAGGAAGGAGAGCGTTGCTCAGGGGACTGCGGGTGAAAATCGGAGCTCTACGGGAAGCCTTTTTTGATGAGTGCTTCACTCCCTGCTTAGGTTATCGATGCCGATGTTGCGGTGGACTGACAGCCATTTTGGTAATAGCAGACCTGCTGTGACCGAGATCACAAAAAAGAGCCTCAAGGCGCATGGAAAGCCGTGAAGGTGCTCACGGCTCAGCTCTGTAGATGTTCTGGAGCCAGGGACTTTAGCAGTTGTCGTCGGAACCAGTCATTAAGGTGAGATAGCCCACTGCAAAGGACCGCGGCAGTGGAGCTGCACAATTTGGTTGCCGTGTGCCACGCTGTCCAAGTCACAACCTCCCTTTTGATTTATTTAAGATCATTTTACCCTCATATATAGATAATGATTGCATCCCCATAAGTGCCTTCTTTTGGTGGGTTGTTTTGTGGCACACAAGAATTTTAGAGGATATAACTGCAGTAAGTTTACATGTTTTTCAGAGGCGTACAGCGCTGCGAGGCGATACTTTCTTCCATCCAGTGGTTCAAGTGGGGAAAAAAGTAGGGGAACTGTGGGTGGTAAATCATAGGACGGGAATAACCTGAGGATTGGGTCAGTGTGCGGAGTCAGAGGTGTGGCCAGAAAGAGCAAAACATCACAATTTTTTATATTTGTTTGCCATTTTACTGACCAGTTACAGCTTATTACGTTATTTGATTCAACCAATGGCTACATGTATTTATTTAAGATTTAATATGTTATTGACATTAAAATACATTCACAAAGTGGAATATGTTTCCAATGATAGAATGTCCTAAATATGCTTTAAAGTGGAATCACAAGTCATTTATCTCCGAGCCGAATTTCTGTCATCAGCACTTCTCCCTTTTTCCACAAGAGCAGTTCAACCATAAATGGAAAAAATATCCTAGTTTGCACATTTTCCCTACATTAATATGGCTCTGCCATATTTGCCACATAATACATCATCTGCTGCATAATCTGATGATTTTAACAAAAAATTGTTTGCAGCTCAAACCGATCAAAAGTTACTAAAAACTGTGACTTGTGTTGCTGCAAAGTGGAGGGCCTTTTTCAAAGGTTGACTGATCACCTTTCTCACTGCTGCATATGTGTTGGCAGCCTACGCAGCCTACGCAGCAACCCTACACATATACCTACTCCCTGCTGACGAGAGGCAACTACCTCGAAACACGTGTCCAGGGATGGCTAATGCGACACTTACTTTCACTGAAAACTTTGGCACAGGCGTATTCGCCGACGCTACTTCATGGACCACAATGCCTTGGGGTAACACGCTGGTAGGACGAGCAGAGTGCGGCCAATCGGACTTTTATATGTGTAAAAATGTCAACAAAAAAAAAGTATCAGAAAATGTGCCACATTACGATGCAGCCATTATTTTCTGCATAATTTAGTCAACACTGCAACATAATTTTTTCCTGCATAATTCCAGTGCCCCCAAAGCAGGCAGCACATGCTAAAAGTGCTTGTGCATGAAGAAGAGAGACTGTGAAGTTTGTGAACTTAGTTTGGTGTGCGTGCAAATCCTGCATTGCCGATTCCTGGTGAGTTGCACTACTACTGCTGAAACAAGGCTAATTGAGGTACCAATGGATGAGGCAGACTGGCCTCAAGGGGCCTGTGAGCATAGTGCTGCTTCATAGGCTTAACCGCAAGACTGGAGGTGAACTTCAGTATGGATTGTGGTGGACAGGCCTTCAAGGTTAACCCAAACTTGCCACTGCTAGGGTCCACCTGCTGGTGCTAAGACACCAGGGCTTCTAACGTCTAGCAGGCCTTCTAAGATCTAGCATGGGAATGTGCTCCCTCAGGAGAGTGGTCTGGTGGACTGGTAATGAAGGCTGAACCTGGTTCCCCAATTCCAAATTCGGCAGCTCTGGCTATGGTGCCACATCCTCTCCCCGCTGAGCACCACACTGCCCCACTGAGAGAAACTCGCACTGCCTTCAGCTACAACCCAATTGTGCATCGCTATAAACACTTGGATGTGACTCAATTTGAATTATGCACTACACAAAAGTAATATACTGTGTAGAAAAAAAGCAATACCATTTTGGAAAAAGCAAACACTCATAGGGAATGCAAGATTAAGTAAAGCATGTGAAATATAAGCAGGAAGAACATGGTTACCTTAAAGATTTTACACTCATTATTCAGAAATCAATTCGTGTTTTTACCTGAAAAGATAAGGACATGACTACAGGGCCCGGAAGGGATCCGTTTGAATGTTCATTGCTTATATCCTTACAAAATGTACGCAGTATGGTTTAAAAAGACCACATTCCTTTACACAGAGCTGCTGTACACATTTTATAAACTATAATAAGGAAAACAACTGATAAGGATCACATTAAAAGTTTTCCACTGCATGCATCAAGCAGGTATTGCAGTACCACTAGGAGTGGTGCACTCCCCACCCTTGGAAAAGAATGCTGTTCAAAGAAAGACAAGAAAACAAAAGTAGCCCTTCCCTGGCAACCTTTGTAAAGTGGCGCTAAAGTGTTTGGGTGTTAATACAACCAATCTGGCCACTTTGCAACCACTCTTTCTTGATTTATTATTTACTTACGGTTTGTATTTTGAACCTTTTTTCTTCTCTCTGTCCGAGGCTTCACTTTGGAACACATCAATCTCAGAAAATGAGGACATTTCCAGCAAAAGTGTTTCTTGGCCCATTTGCAACTGGAGTTTGCGCTAGCAACTATAGGACCTATAATGTACACGCACTTAATCAAATATTGTTATTGTTCAAAGATGACTGAGATGGGTTCCTTAAAGTCTTCCTCATAATGAGAGTGCATTAAGGATCATGGGGTATATATTTGAATAACAGAATCGAGAGGTTAGAGATAAAACTCTTCCAGGACGAGGCAGCCTCTCTTGATTCCTGTTAATCCTTTTACATATATCCAGAATCTACCCCTTCCCTTGAGTCTCAATTATACCATGAGGATCAGTGTACTTTACAGTCTGATCACCCTTATGTCCAACTATCCTCATCCAATGAGCTTCCTTAACAACACTGTTTACATACATATGTTTCCCCCACATACACACTTTGTTAAGGTGTCAAAACTTCCCAGATCTCCTACATTTAGGTCCAGCAGCCGGACAGTTGTTAACATTTGATACTCACCTCTAACATACAACAACCTCTTTTCCACTCTCTGCCTCCCCCAGCCATTCCTGGGATATTTTTCCATCCATTACAGAATCCTTACCAAAGCACCCTTAGATGTGCACCATCACATTGCTTCAGACTCTCGTGACATATTACAAAACTGGGCCAAATCTTCTGTTCTGAACAGTCATGGTCTTAAATGACAAGAGATTTGTAAACGTTTAGAGAAGAGCATCATGCTACCAATTAGCCATGATTAAGTGTGGATCCCAATTCCCCTGTGGATTTCCACTCCACCCGGTAGTGAGTAGTCACATACAGTTTTTCCAGGTGTGAAAACACCAGAATTTCCTGCCTGTAAGATCCTTGCAAGAGCTGCCAGGGCGCGGATCGAGGCCCTGCCTGATCTTTTCTACGGCAAGAGGGGAGCGTGGAATGGGCCACCCACCAAAAAATTCTTCCCATACCCTATCCTAAACCTCCCTCCACCCCTGCCCAGGATAGTTTCCCATGCTTCCATTTACTACCTGCTCAGAGTAGGTGGTATATGAGCGCATCAACCCCTCAGAACAAGGAATACCATGTGACATTCTGCACAGTAATTTAGTGTCTGCACAGTTATTCCCCATTCCTAGGGATTTAACTTAGGCTCCGATCCCTTCTGGATACTGGGCCACCCTGGTAAATTCCTCCAACATTTTTTCACTGTCACTTTAGTTGAGCTGATGCCCTCACAGGGATTGTTGCCCTGTTAGAAATGGGGGTCTAGTTGGCAGAACTATGTACCTTTGTCCAAATAGGGACCCTTGCTTCTAGCCAGGGTAAGGAGGATACACACTTTAGATAACCCCTGCTCACCCCCTGGGTAGCTTTGCACGAGCCGACAGGCTTATCCCAAAGTCAATGTGTAAAGTATTTGTACTCAAAACATGCAGACAAAGCCCACAACAAGGCCACCACACCAGTTTAGAAAAAAAAAGTATCTTTATCTAAACTCAACAAGACCAAAATGACACAAATCTAACATACAGGCAATAATATATGACTTTAGAACACTTATTGCCAAAATAAAGGTTGTAGAAAACAAATAGCTCCACCTGGGACAATTGCGATGTAGTATGGATGGTGGGTTCATTGTCGACACTGCTAAGATAGCATGAGCTTCGCTGCCAAGAGGCTGCTTTTGCACACGGCACTACATGCCCTTTTTTTTGCAAGACTTTGTTTGTGCCCCTTTTCACATGGGAACTGTCGGCTTTTAGAGTTCTCTGCTGTGCTCTGAGGTTTAGTCTGCACACAATGTACAAGGTCGATCAACAATGCCCAGTGGCGGCTGGTGACATTTGAAAGTGGTGAGCGTAAAATGATTGTCGTAGTGAATTGTGGATTCCCAAACTCAGGCAGTTGGGTCTCTGCCTCAGCCATACCCCACACTATCATGGTGTTTCACGGGTTGGTGTTACAGTACCAGTGGATCCATCACTGCAAGGCCTCTTTAGTTATGATTGAAGTGACTAAGGGATACTGACACCATGTACAAAGACAAGAAGGCTACTTCTGCCCACCAGTGTACTGTTCTAAATATGTGCCGGTTTCAAGAAATAAGTGTCTTGCTGAGCACCGGCAAACTCTAGCACAAATTAAGCCTTACTTGCATTGAAATATGTAGGGAAACTTGAATATTAGATACACATCTGTTGCCACTGGTCAACTAGTGTGTACTGTAATCTTCACATATCAGTGGGGATAGTAAGCGCTATAGAAAGGCAATTACAATACAATCTTCACACTTGGGGCTGGGAAAAAAGGATATGGCATTCACTAATCCAGTGGTAAAGGTAAGGAGGTGCTGCAAATTACCGCCATTTTGAATGTCATTTAGAGGATGGGAACATTAACAGACCTTACTATAGGGGGCTGAGTGGATGGAAGAAGTAGACAAGCCTCCATTGTGAGCGCAAGGTTAAAAGGAGGATGCATAAAGCACCCTCCATATCACAGCCCACTTGATCAAGTGATTGAATTATTAGGAAGAGTCAATCTACGATAAAACCGCGAGAGATGTCAATCAAAAATAAGACTTTTTTTTTTTAATGGAAAAAATTGTTGTTGTTTTTAACATGTGCTCCAATTTAGTACAATAGATTATATCACTGCAATAGTTCTTAGATATAATAGTTGCTACACATTAGCTTGAAGGCATACAAGAAACACCCCCATACCAAAAGGGACACACCATTAGAAAAACAAGAGACAAGTCAGCCTGTCATACCACTCTTTTTATGTTCAATAATAGTGTTTCATATATGGAATACGTCTACTGTACATTAAACTGTATGTGAATATACCACACATCCTAAACTTGAATTTCTTCTAAGTGCTCACCAACTTGACAATCAAGGAAAATGTGAAAGAAATCGGTCATGTCGAAAAACGTATACATGAAAAACAGAAGTTCCTTAATAAAATGAGCATTCTTTTGGTGTACACATCAAACTGCAGAAATAAGCTCCCTTTCGTTCCTATCGGGGATTTCCTACAATTCCCTACAGCAGGCACATTAACCTGCTTATCTATCAGGCAATGAAATTATACAGCAAAACACTGAAAAATGGACAAATTACCCATCTGAGGGATAGTTTCTCAAAACTTTGAAAAAAGCTAAGCGAAGGCTACTCTACAAGCATACCCGCCCTTTGCCTCGTTGACATGCAGTTCTCAGAGATAGACAAATAAGGTGATAATATGATATGTATCGTGTCTTAAGGACAACGCATGCCTAAGGTTTGTTAAAGAATTTTCCCAGCATCCTTATGAATCAAAGAGGTGAGGAAGGGATTGCTACCCGACACACTATGTTTCAAAACTGCCCCGTCATCATTCTACCAAATGCACAATAATTTGAAGGCCCTTTTCCGCTACCCGTCTCTGCCATACAACCCTCATGGCATAAGCAGAGGGGGGGGGGGGGTGGCGTCACGCACGGGGGGGGGGAAATGAAATATTTAATAAAAACATAAAAAAAGTACCTCACAGCCGGTCCCGTCCACGCCACCTCGCTCTCAGACCTCTGATCCCCTGGGCGCCTTCACTAGTAACGGTACTGGAGGAGGGGCCTGCCAACCCCTCTCAGCCAATCCTGGCGCTGCCAGCAGCGCCAGGATTGGCTGATGGCACAGCTTACGCTACGCCCGCCGCCTGCCCATTAGGAGACCGAGGGGCTCCTAATGGGCATGCGCAAGGCAGTAAAATCACAAGTACGCATGACTGGGCACGGAGTAAAAATTAATCTCCATGCCCACTCATGCGCACTTGTGCTGCCTTTCCCTGGCTTGTGACAATGCATGTCAGTCAACATGATGCCGGACCGCCCACGGTCCAACGTCATGCTGACTGACATGCATTGTCAGTTAGTTCTCCCCCACCCTCGGCGTCTCTGAACTTAAGTAAACTAAGTTCAGAGACACCGAGGGAGCTGCGGGCACGGGTTGGGGGGCTACGCCCCAACGCCCCAATGGACGATCCGCGCCTGACAATGCCCCTTGTTATTCTGTTCTGGGCAGTCCCTCGCACCTAGACATAACATGACACACAGCTGTACTACTGAAAGTTGTATGCTTTAATATTGCAAGCGAATACCCCCCAGGCCAGAAGTGGCCTCACCAGGGTCAGTCCTGAAATGCTCTGACCCCAGAGCTGGCAACCCCTCACCTACTGGTCCTTCCACTGGGGATGATGTCCCTCCTCAACCCATTCTGGACTCATTCACCCTCCCTACTGGAGTGGAGCTGCCAGACACCAGAACTGGTGGGTTGCTTGTTACAGTAGTCCCCCCAGTTCAACTGACACTGTGAAATCCCCCTCAGGGGATGGCCTCCTGGTACACACTAGGCCTCCCTCCTGGTGTTCACTCATGGAACCAACCAGGGCCTGAGACTTGGTTTCGGGCACCTTGGGACACAGCCCACTCCCACTCCTTCTACTCAGGCAGGACATGGGCCTCTACACCCCTCCCACTACACTGGGACCTATCTGGGCTACCACAAACCTCCCGTACCTCGCTTGGTTGGGGAAATCCTCAGCCACCCCCTTCAGGATCACTCCCAGATTATTCAGACCCTCTGGAATCCACCAAAAGGTCTGCCTCCAGCATTTGATGTACATGCCCTGGCACAGTCAGTGCATTTTACTAGGGACTTACCAGTAAATCAAGTATGCCAATCAGTGAGAACCAATTGACCTAACAATTTACACAGAGAGCATATGCACTTCAGCACTGATTAGCAGTGGAAAAGTGCATAGAGTCCTAAAGCCAACAACAACAGGTCAGGAAAAAAAGGTTTGGGGATAACCCTGCAAAAGGAGCCAAGTCCAACACAACCCCCTTCCAGCCTAAAGCCGAGGTAGACCAATCAAGACCTCGATGGGCTTCCCTGCTGGGGGCGATAGAACATGGAATCTGGCCCGCAACAGCAGGGGTCTATTCCTGCTCTTTGCCTCCCTGACCCCAGTAGGATTCCTCTATCCATACTCTCAGGGCCCACTAAGCTAACCCTTCTTCTCACCTGCAGACCCCATCTGTGAGGCACCTAACCTTACTTTGCTCACAGATGTGTTCCCAGCAGGCAGACAGACAGTACCCACATGGCCAACACAGTGGTGTGGCCCATCCACTAACCAGTAAATTAAGTATGCCAATCAGAGAAAACCAATTGACCTAACAATTTACACAGAGAGCATATGCACTTTAGCACAGATTAGCAGTGGTAAACTTCCCAGAGTCCTAAGCCAACAGCAGCAGGTCAGGAAAAAATAGGAGGAAGAAGCAAAAGGTTTGGCGATAACCCTGCAAGGGCCAAGTCTAACATGCCCCATCTCTGATGTTCATGTATTTTTTGCCTGTGGTAGTAGTCTGAATGAGTGTTTGTCTTTTTGGAATTGCCATTTGTAATCCAGGGCCACATACTTCAGAACCCATGGCAGACTCTGTCGCCCTTACTCCTTTTTGCATACTTCTTCGAAGGAAACCCTCATTTTGTGGTACGAATGGCCTGTCTAGCGCCTGGATTCATACATTTCCACATCGGTTGGCACCCATGCTTTCTTTGCATTAAAAACTGGAATTTTTGGCTCTCCTGTCCACGTCTCCCATGACCTGAGCCACATTCCTTTTGTACTTTATCTCAATTCCAGATGTTGGTGTATGTATGCCATTTTGCCCAACCCCTCCTCTTTTTCCATGGAATGGTTTTCATGCTTTCATTTATGTGTTTCATGTTTTTAGACATTCTCCATCTCTTGGGACAGTCCCCCCGTCCCTGACTTATATGGATGCTGCCATCTATCCCGTCCATCTCCTCGCACCCTGAAGAAGGTGGCCAGCATCTGAGCTTCACCGAAACGCATGTCAGCTCAAACTCGGCCCTGGATTTACAGCCAGGGTTTATACTGAAAGAGAATATGTTGAATTATTAATTGCATGAATGTCTCATAAATAAGCATGTCTACAGATATACAGATATGTATTGTTATATTTAGTTGGGAAATTTAATTGTTCTGAGTTATTTACAGGACATTTTTATGTACATTTCAAATAATGATTTGGAGGGAGACTATGTCATGTGTTTAATATGTCTGGGTCTGAATGTGAGAGTGTTTGTTGTGTGGCAGATGTCAGTGTGGATGTGATTTTTTTAACCTGAGTTGAGGTTTGGGCTGTCCGTTTCTTTTGTTTAGCATATGAACTACATCTCCCTTGGACATTTTGAATTGGAAGATGTTATGGCATTCATGATATGAAGCATGCTGTTCTACAATGAATCTGTGTGAAACTAGAAAAGTATATCATAAAATTATAAACATTTTCACAATAAATGAGTTTTTTAGAATGTTTGACTCATGAATCTATTTGTATCAAATAGGTAAGCGGAGTCACCCCCCAGTAGGTCGGTTTGAGTCACACTCAAGCAATTGTTGTGGGGTTAGCTACTTTGTTTTCTTGATATTGCATGCCGCAATGAACACAGGAAAGCTACTCACAGGTAGTTGGAGACCTACCAGTAGCTCACAAGCACCCTTTGCTAGGATGTATAACTTCCCATATCTCCTACATTCATGTCTAACAGCTGAACATTTTTTTTATTTGATAAATGAAAAGATGGACCAACATTTAAAACACTCATCTCTAAAATTCGACAACCTCTTTTCCACACGCTGCATTGCCTTGCCTCCCCCATGCATTCTTGAAATATGTTTCCACCCATTACAAAATCCTTCCCAAACGCACTCTTAGTTGTGCACCATCACATTGCTTTACACTCTCCTGTGACATATTACAACACTGGGCCAAATCTACTGTTCTGAACAGTCATGGATTCTTAAATGACAAGAGCTTTAGTGAACGTTTAGAGAAGAGCTTTGTGCTCCAATTAGCCATGATTAAGAGCTGTGTGGATCCCAATTCACCTGTGGATTTCCACTCCACCCGGTAGTGACTGGTCACACCCAGGTTTTCCAGGTGTGAAAACACCAGAATTTCCTGCCTGTAAAATCCCTTGCAAGAGCTGCCAGGACACGGATCGAGGCCCTGCCTGATCTTTTTCTACGGCAGGAGGGGAGCGTGCAATGGGCCACCCACCGATAAATTCTTCCCATACCCTTCTCTCCTACACCTTCCTCCACCCCTGCCCAGGATAGTTTCCAATGGTTCCATTTACTACCTGCTCAGAGTAGGTGGTATATGAGAGCTTCAAACCCCTCAGAACGAGGAATATCATGTGAAATTCCGCACAGTAATTCAGTGTCTGCACAGTTATACCCCATTTCCAGGGGTTTAACTTAGGTTCTGACCCCTTCTGGATGCCAGACCACCCCTGGTGAGTTCCTCTGGCCACTTTTTCACCACGTCTCTTTAGTTGGGCTGACGCCCGCACAGGGATCGTCTCCCCATCTCGGGTGTTTCTATTTTTTGCATCTGGTAGCAGTTTGAATGAGTGGGTGTCTTTTTGGACCTGTTATTTCTAATCCGGGCTTCATACTTCGGAACCCTTGGCAGACTCTGATGCCCTCACTCCTTCCATGCTTCATTGCATCTCGTCCTGCTGTTTTGTTTGCCCTTCTAATGGACGCCTTAGCTGGAATGGCTTCTTACTTCTAAGTGTCCACCCTCCCTCTGTTTTTTCATGTCTACAGCCCTTGATGGACAGAGGAGAGTGGGTTCCTCATCTCCTGTGAACTGTCTGAGGGCCTTAGCCGGCCTGAATGCCTGGTCAGTGTTGCCCTAATTTGAACTTTTATCTCCTTCTTCTCCTCTTGTCCTGGCCCTGGATCTTTATATGGTAAGACTTTGTTGGTCTCCCGGGGCCTACCCTATGAAATTTAGGATCCCTTCATGTATATTGTGTTTTTCTTACCCGCCAAAGGACAGGACTAATCCACCCCTGCGAACCTCTTGGTCCTCCCCAGTAGAAGCTTTCAAGGCTCTGGTTCTGTTTGGTCCAGCTTTAAGGACCGTGGCCTCACCGCGGTCTTATTAGGGGTCTCCAGTTCATTAGAGTGCTTTTATGGGAGAAAGGCGATTTTTCTGTTTGACACAATATGTTTTTTATTTAATTTTTCACATTTTAGTGGTCAATAATGGACTGTTGCTTTGTTGCTCTCTACAGTTGGGAAACTGTTAAAAACTGGGATTTTTAGCTTTCCTGTCCAAGTCTTCCACACCCTGGGCCACATTCCCTATGTACATTATCTCAATTCCAGTCTTTGTTGTATGTATGCCATTTCCCTCAAACCCCCCTCTTTTTCCATGGAATGTTTTCCATGTTTCCATTTATGTGTTCCATGTTTTTAGACTCTTGGGACAGACCCCCACCCCTGACTTATATGGCTGCTGCCATCTATCCTGTCCATCTCGGTGCCCTGAAGAAGGTGGCCAGCATCTGAGCTTCACCGAAACGTATGTCAGCGGAAACTCTGACCTGGATTTACGACCAGGGTCTACACTGACAGAGAATATTTTGAATTTGTAATTGCATGCATGGCTCATAAATAAGCATGCCTACAGAAATATAGATGTGTATTGTTATGTTTAGTTGGGCAATGCGATTGTTCTGAGTTCTTTACAGGACATTTTGATGCACATTTTAAATCATGATTTGGAGGGATACTATGCCATATTTTTAATATGTCTGGATATGAATGTGATAGAGTGTTTGCAATATAGCAGATGTCAGTATGGATGTGGTTTTTTAACCTGAGTGGAGGTTTGAGGTTTCTGTTTCTTTTGTTAAGCATATGGACTACCTTGAATTGTACAACTCCCTTCGACGTACTGAATTGGAAGATGTTATGGCATTCATCATATGAAGCGTGTTGTGGTACAACGAATCTCTGAGAAACTAGAAAAATAAAAAGTATATTAAAAAAATTATGAAAATGTTCACAATAAATGGGTCTTTGAGAATGTATGATTCATGAATCTGTTTGTATCAAATAAGTATGTGGAGTCATCCCCTGTAGATTAGTTGGAGGTACACTCAAGCAATTGTTGTAGAGTTGGCTACTATGTTTTCTTGATACCGTAGGCTTCAATGTACACAAGAGAGCTACTCGCAGGTAGTTGGAGACCTACCAGTAGCTCACAAGCTACTCCTTGGGGAAGCCTGGTTTTCATACATATGTTTACTGCTACACACACATACACTAAGGTGTCACTAAGGTGTCCAAACTTCCCATATCTCTTACATTCACTTCCAGCAGCCGGACAGTTGTTTTAATTTGATTAATGAAAAGTTGGACCACATTTAAAACACTCCCCTCTAACATACGAAAACCTCTTTCTCACTCTCTGCCTCCCACAACCATTCCAGAAATATGTTTCCACTCATTGCAGAATCCTTACCAAACAGACCTTTAGTTGTGCAGCATCACATTGCTTCACACTCTCTTGTGACATATTACAACACTGGGCCAAACCTACTGTTCTGTAAAGTCATGGATTCCTACATGACTAGAGGTTTTGGAAACGTTTAGAGAAGGGCATGATTAGGGCTCCCGGTTTTATGGTATTTTTTATTTTTTTACATTTCCGTCTGTATTTATCCATATTTATTTTTTGCTAATTTTATCTGTATTTATCCATATTTATTTTGGGTTTTGTGGAAAAATGAAGCTAAAATTAGTATATTTCCGCATTTATTTAACCTTGAAATATTCACTCATTCTTGAATGCCTACTAGGTTTCAATGTTGTAAACACCCACAGAAGATAAATCAATGCACTGATAAGCAAATATGCATATTTTAATATAAACTTTGTGCATATCTAGTGCTGTTAAAGCCTCTTTAATAAAATTCCTTTCTTTTTTAACCCCCTTGCCTATCAATCCACACAGCTATTGGCCTGGCAGTCATGGCAGACAGTATGTAGAATTACTCAAAAAGCAACTCAATTTCCGTTTTTATCCACATTTAAAAATAAATACAGACAAGAAAATAAATGTTTTCTGTCTGTATTTATCTGTAAAAATGAGTAAAAACGGAAAACAGGGAGCCTTAGACATGATAAGGAGCTGTGTGGATTCAAATTCCCCTGTGGATTTCCTGTGGATTTCCACTCCACCTGGTAATGACTGGTTACACACAAGTTTTCCAGGTGTGGGAACATTAGAATTTCCTTCTTATAAAATCCCGAGCTGCCAGGCCTTGGACGGGGGCCCTGCCTGACTTTTTTCTGCAAATGCATTAAGAAAAGATGATAGCCAGAATCCGGAACAAATCATACATTCACCTCCAGTCTGGGTTGAAGCCATCGTTTTTTTACACACCACGTCATTCCAGGTTACACTCAGCCATATGCAAATCAGTCTTGACCCTGCTCTCCAGGGGAATAAGTCCAACCCAAACTGCCAGACCAGGTCCTTCCTGGACAAGAAACAAGCATCCTGGGACCGGTTTCGGGGTATCCCCCCCTCATCAGCCAGGCTAGCTTCAATCTGGTGGCGTAGTGAGCACGGGACCTGTGTCTGGGCACACCTTTTATTTTTCAATCTGTCATGACATTTCAGCAAAGTGCATCTTGCAGTCAAAACATAGCAAACATATATATATATATATATATATATATATATATATATATATATATATATATATATATATATATTTTATTTTTTTTAAGGCACTTGATTTATCTTAATCACTAAATCTCTTTGACCATTCTTTAACATGCAGTTTTTTATTTGTAATACAACTTTAAAATGATGACTTGCATAGTCACAGTGCTTTCAGTCACAGCCTGGGACCTTGTGGCACTACAAATACAAATGGCACTATTCCACACTGCGCCAATAAGGCGTCAGTTCTGCTGATATCTGGATACACATATAGGTATCTGCAGAGGTCGAATCAACCAACTGAGCTTTCACAAGGGGAGTGTTTTTCTTATGGATTATTTTAAACGGAATTATTTCTCATGTAAAGTGTGTGTGTTGCATTATGTGTTCTGGGCACAGAACACGTCACAAAAGATAAACATATAGACACACCCCGACAACAACATGCTTCTTAACACAAGGGCTCGTTTGGCATAAGCATTGTGAACAGAACTTTGTTTAAAAAATCATATGAATTAATCTAACCACGCCTACAGTCAATGTTTACAAATAAATAAACATTTGCCGTGGAACAAAAAACAAGTGCATTTAAAATGACTGGGCGCCTGAGGTACATCCAATTTCACCAAAATATATTTCTTCGCCGTGGCCCTTGGCTCCTAATAGTGCTGCGAGGCTGGAGCGCCCTCTAGCGGCTGTTGTACATAATTATCAATGTGGAGCATTTTTCTTCAGCATAATTACTTATAAGCATAAGCATGCTATCGAATCATAACTTTCGTTTTTCACAAACTCTCTTCCTCAATGTAAACTCCAATTTTGTGGCCTAGCCGGCCTGTCTAGCGCCTGGATTCATACATTTCCCGCAACGGTTGGCCCCTACGCTTTCTTTGCTTTCACACATATAGCGCTTCCAGTATAGCGCTTATAATTTTACAAGTATTCACCTAAGAGGAGGAGGTTAAACTCTGAGCCTGTGATATCAATCGTCAGCTGTGTTACAGAAAGGGGGCTCTATTAGTATAACGCTGGTTTCATCTTCATATGGATTTATTAAGATCATTTTAGCCTCATACATGGATAATGATTGTATTATTGTATTGTGCCTTTTTTTAGTGGGTTGTTTTGTGGAACGCGAGTATTTTACGGGATATAACTGCGGTAAGTTTCTATTTTTCAGAGGCCTACAGCGCTGCGAAGTGATACTTTCTTCTACCAGTGGTCAACGTGAGGAAAAAACAGTAGGGGAACTGTTGGTGATGAATCAGAGGGCGGGAATAAACTGAGGGTTGGGTCAGTGGGCGGAGTCAGAGGTGTGGCCAGATAATCAAAACATCCCAATTTTTAATATTTGTTTGGCATTTCACTGACCACTTACAGCTTATTACGTTATTTAATTCAGTCAATTGCTACACATTTTTATTTAAGATTTAATATGCTATTGACATTAAAATACATTCACAAAGTGGAATATGTTTCCAATCACAGATGTCCCAAATATGCTTTAAATTTGAATCACAAGCCATTTGTCTCTGAGCCCTGCAGTTTCTGTCATCAGCACTTGACCCTTTTCCACAAGCACAGTTCAAACATGAATGGCAAAAATATTGTAGTTAGCAAATTTTTTCCACATAATTATGGCTCTGCCATATCTGTCACATAATGCATCATGTGCTGTATAGTTTGATGATTTTAACCAAAAAATTGTTTGTAGGTTGAACGGATAAAAAATTACTAACAAATTTGCCTTGGGTTACTGCGGAGTGGAGGGCCCTTTGTAAATGTTGACTGGTCACCTTTCTCACTGCTGCAATTGTATGTTACACTAGTACTAATGAGGAAAAATCTTTGAAGAGACTGTTAGTATGTGTAAAAATAAAAAAGTATCAGAAAATATACCGCATTACGATACAGCCTTTTTTTGCTGCATAATTTAATCAACACTGCAACATAATTTTGTCCTGCATTGCTGCATAATTCAAGTGCCCCCAAAGCAAGCAGCACGTGCTAAAAGTGCTTGTGCATGTAGCAGAAAGACTGTGAAGTTTGTGAACTTAGTTTGGTGTGTGTGTAAATACTGCATTGCTGATTCCTGGTGAGTTTCACTACTACTAATGAAACAAGACCAATGGAGGTACCAATGGGTGAGGTGGACTGAACTTAAGAGTCCTGTGACCTCAGTGACAGAGTCACTGTCACTCTAGGGCATGGGTACTCACAAACTTTGTCTCGATGGCCAAATTCACAGTGTGGTTTGTGGCAAAGGGTGGGGGCGGGGTCAGTGGGGGAGGGGGGCGGGCCTAGAACCACAAAAAAACTGTGACCATGAGGTTGAACACAGGTCCCTGCAGCGGACGCCTTTGTCCACTGAGCCACCAGACCCGGCATACACACAGCTCTCTCTCTCTCCCTCCCTCCCTCCGTCTGTCTGTCTCCCTCCCTCTGTCTTCCTCCGTCTGTCTGTCTCCCTCCCTCCCTCGGTCTCCCTCCCTCGGTCTCCCTCCCTCCGTCTCCCTCCCTCCGTCTCCCTCACTCCGTCTCCCTCCCTCCGTCTCCCTCACTCCGTCTCCCTCACTCGGTCTCCCTCTCTCGGTCTCCCTCTCTCGGTCTCCCTCACTCTGACTGTCTCACTCCCTCTCCCTCCCACTCTGTCTCGGTCTCCCTCTCACTCAGTCTGTCTCCCTCCCTCTGTCTCCCTCCCTCCGTCTCCCTCCCTCCCTCCGTCTCCCTCACTCTGACTGTCTCACTCCCTCTCCCTCCCTCTGACTGTCTCACTCCATCAGAGGGCCGCACTTGTGGGGGCGGGGTCAGTGGGGGGCGGGGCTGGAGCCACAAAGAAACTGTGACCATGAGGTTGAACACAGGTCCCTGCAGCGGACGCCTTCGTCCACTGAGCCACCGGACCCGGCATACACACATCTCTCTCTCTCCCCCTTCCTCCGTCTGTCTCCCTCCCTCCGTCTGTCTCCCTCCCTCCGTCTGTCTCCCTCCCTCCCTCCATCTCCCTCACTCCGTCTCACTCTGTCTCTGTCTCCCTCTCACTCAGTCTGTCTCCCTCCCTCGGTCTCCCTCATTCGGTCTCCCTCGCTAGGTCTCCCTCGCTAGGTCTCCCTCACTCGGTCTCCCTCTCACTCGGTCTCCCTCTCACTCGGTCTCCCTCTCCCTCGGTCTCCCTCTCCCTCGGTCTCCCTCATTCGGTCTCCCTCACTCTGACTGTCTCACTCCCTCTCCCTCCCTCTGACTGTCTCACTCTGTCTCCCTCTCACTCTGTCTCTGTCTCCCTCTCACTCTGTCTCTGTCTCACTCTGTCTCTGTCTCCCTCCCTCGGTCTCCATTATTCGGTCTCCCTCGCTCTGACTGTCTCACTCCCTCTCCCTCCCTCTGACTGTCTCACTCCGTCTCCCTCTCACTCGGTCTCTGTCTCCCTCTCACTCTGTCTCCATCTCCCTCTCACTCCGTCTCTGTCTCCCTCTGTCTCCCTTTCTGTCTCCCTCTCCCTATCTCCCTCTCCCTCTGTCTCCCTCTCCCTCCCTCTCCCTCCGTCTCCCTCTCCCTCCCTCCCTCCCTCTCCCTCTGTCTCCCTCCCTCTGTCATCTCACCCTGCGTGTGTGTCAGCAGGGGCTGAGACAGCTTCCCGGGCACAAAAACAACGTACCCGAGTACTTCACAGGTCTTTAAAAGACCATTTGCATGTTAATGAGGCTTTGCTGTATTTCACCTCTTCTTTGGCCCTGCAGCTCCACTCTGACTATCCCTGGAACCGCCCGCCCCCACAGAGCGGAGTCAGAGTCGCGCTGGTGCAACTGGCAGTGTTTGTGAACACTCATTTCTTTTCTTTCTTAAACACAGTTACGATGTCTGAAAGGTCCGTGGGCCGCCAAGGAAGGCTTGCCGGGCCGCAGGCGGCCTACGGGCCATACTATGAGTACCCGTGCTCTAGGGTGTGCTGCTTCATAGGCCTGCCCGAAAGACTGGAGGTGAACTTCAGTATGGATTGTGGTGGACAGGCCGTCAAGGTTAACTCACATTTGCCAATGTCCACCTGCAGGTGCTAAGACACCAGGGCTTCAAAGGTCTAGTAAGTTTCTAGTAGCAGATCTGGAGGGCTCTGCCCCTCTAAGATACTTATTCCAAGTTCTCTGGGTCATGCAGGAGGTCACTTCTGACCAATGGGAGCAGGGTAACTCCTCAAAGTTATGACCACATCCTGTAGAGTGTGGCATTATTTTGTCCCAGAGTGCATCAAATCTTCCAAATCCATAATGGCTGATTTCCCAGCAAGGAGGTAAGAGCTGGCTAAACACACCCCTAGGATGGCTAATTTACTTAGACTCTCCCCCCCACTGCATCTGCTCATACCTTCCTTAATCCTACCATCTGCCTAAGGTGGTAAGTTCAGAGCTGTAAATGACACTGGCCTCTGCTCTCCTCTTTGGAGACCATGGTTTACGACTCCTCCCCCTGGCCTGGCATTCCTATGGAACAGAACACTGCCCTCCCAGCAGCGCTGGTCAACCCCAAGGGCTCTTTATCATCTCTACAAGGCAGCCTGGCTAATCCACTTAACTCTGACCAATCAGGGCAGACCACTGGAAGGCTGAGTTTGGACTTACAAACAATAAAGTCTTATAACTTCTTGTATGTACACTTTAGGAGAAATTCAACAATATGATATTGTTGGATTTAATAATACCATTCTGGGAAGTCTTTGAATGGCATTTCTATCCCTCTCCTATCCATAGTTAATAATCAATAACTTCCTACCATGTTAACCTATGTAACAGGGGATTTACAATGGGAAAAATTACTTGGTCCATTTTTCCAGCACCAGGACTTACAAAAACATATTTTATAAGTACTTGTCTTATATCTACAGGGACCCCAACCCATGTGCAACTAGGGGAGACTTTAGGGGTTCTGAATCTGGAGAAATATTGCAGATCCTCCCACTACAGTGTTCCTAGCATCAGAGTCGAATTGGATTAACACTGTACCACAATGTGGGGAGTGAAATGTGAAATTTCACTTTACCCAGGCATATAAAAACTCAATTTATAAGGGCGTACTTTATAAATACCTGACCCCCCACCCCTGGGATACCTAGGAGAGACCCTGGGGGTCCCTAATATGCCAAAACATTATAGGTTATCCATTTTAAGTGCCCCAAACACCAAAGTCGAGTTGGAGCACAATTTACTTTTTAAAAGCAGTCCTGGCACCCAGTGCTGCTTTTAAACTGACCTCAGGCTTCAGCAGTGCACACATGCAAGTGCAAACAGAGCTGCTGGCCTCTAAACTGCCATGCCCCAGGGTACTAGGGACTTCTAGGTAGTTTCAATCCCCCTGCCCTTTTATATACTAAGGGCTTATAGGGTAGGTCTTGCCAATCACAGGGGTACCATACAATTGTGTACCCTAGTGTATGTAGGTGTTTTAACTGTATTCTAATGTGTCTCTTTCAGCATAGCACCGGCCCTGGGCCTGGTTAGGCAGAGTCCAGAGTCAGTCAAAGTCAGTTACCACCAGCATCCATCAGCAAAAAGTTGGGGGGTGCCCAGGGCACAGGATGACTTTGCAACAGTACATATTCCAGCAGATGTTCAACACCAGTTCCTTGTTCTCACCCTGTGCACGTCCCAGCAAATGTTCAAAACCATCATGTCCTTTGAATGCACTGAACGTTTGAAGTCACATGTTGCATTTAGGAGAAGGTTCTACTGGTGTCTGCTCAAGGGGGTAGCGGGATACATTCAATGTGATGCCAGGACCATGTGATAGCCAACTCTCAGAGAATGGAGAGTTGGCTATGCTATTCATTGAAGTACCTTTCCCAAATAAATCCATAATAAAGTTGAATCATTGTATATAGAGCCAGACACCCCTAGGGCATGTCAGAGTCTAAGGAGAAAAGACATAGAATTAAAAGAGGGACAGGGGAAGAGTCCAGACAGAGGCAAGAACTGCTTGCAGATCCTGAGTTCTTTGTTCACTCACTATGACGAGGGAGATGCTTGGTTGAAAGCAGATCCGAATAAAGATTTCAAGAAGAATTGAAGATAATTCAGTACAGCTCAGAGCTGTGAGTGAAGCCAAACGAGCCCCTGTGATCAGAAACATTTATGTCTCCGAGAGCTTCCAACACCGGCCTCAATGCGTCAACCTTTGAAAGAGGTGGTTGCATCCGATGAGAAGACGACCATTATAAACTCCTGACTGGACACAAGGTGCCAGATTTTGGGGTTAGCCCCGCCTTTTCCATGGTAGGTTTTGTGAGGTGATGCTAAGACCTTTAAATGCGATTCCGTATTCCACTGGACGTCAGCCGAATTACTATGATCATAAGTGTTTAAGAGCAAAGGCCTTCGGCAGCCAGGGTCTGTACACTGTGCAGCCTGGCGATGGCATCTTTCAGAGACTGATGTGGATATTGCAAAAGCCCTGATGCGTCGTGCCCAGGGATTGTGTCAAGTCCTTAGGGGATAGGTCTGAGGAGAGGCAGGATTTACTGTAGGACTGAAAGTTGAAAATGGAATCAACCACTGACCTCACTGTGCCTCAGGGCTCCAGCTGCACCTCACTGACCAGAACTAAGTCGGGAGCTGCTTTTGTTCCCATCTGGGGAGGGCCTGGCAGTTCGGGATGGACGGTTCCTATTGGAGCAGGACCAAGACGGATTCCATCGGCAGGTCTGTGTCTAGAGATGCATAGTGGGTAAAACATGATGAACTGGAATGGGGTCCAAGCTATCGCCAGCGGTGAGATTCATTCATCTGTCCCTTCCATTTCCTTGATTGTTGCACAACACAACACTCTGGCACCGGCCATGTTAGCCTTTAACTTTATGTTTTGCAGAGTGATTCTGGGGCCTTTGGTATCCATTTGAGAGAGCACCTAATATGCTGATCAGTTATTTGTGGGAGGGGCCAATACACCCCTCCCATGCTAATGAGCTGCTTGGATGAATGAGCAGGTTGGGTTCATGGCACTAGGTGGGACTACACACTAAGAGGAACAGAAAAACAAGCTGCAGGTGAGGCCCCAGCCTGAGTAAGGCAAGTTACGCTAGAACCAATGGAGTGCAGCCAGTGATTGAAGTGGGCGGGATCTACTGGGAACGATGGCCCCAATCGTTTGTAATTTAACAAAAACTGTTTGGGGGGGGGGGGGGGGGGGGGAGGGAGGTGCGTTAATGCTGACCTGACTGAAAGGGAAATTAAGGGGTGTACTGTACTGTGAAGGAAAGCGAGGGGCGAGACAGTCAAGGAAGAAACAAGCCTTCTCCTCCGAGTGCTGATGTTTTATTTAGTGGTAATGTATTGGTGTTACCATCTGAATTAATTCTGGAGTGTGTATTTCTAGTGGAAATTTACAAAAAGAGCTTGCACTAGGTACAGTCTGCATATATATATACATTTATTTTGAAGGCACTTATTTTATTTTAAACACATCGGGGGAGATTTACTAATATTTTGCCCGGTGTTTGTCACAAAAGTGACTCAAAACGGTGCAAAATCTTTGTTTCCTTAAGTTACTTTCCAGCGCTAAATTTGTCGGGCTCTGGAAATAACGTAAAAGTAATGCGTAGGAGCGCATAGCGCTGCTTCGTATAACTTTGCACCATGGGGGCGTGCCAAGGGTGGTGCATGCAACCACCCAAGGTTTCTCACGCTAAACCCAATTTACTAAACGCAATAGATTGGGTTGAGCATGAGAAAACTGCGCCCTTTTAAACTAGGCGCAAGGAAGGAGAAATGCTTTCATTTCGCCTCGCTTTTCCGACTTTGCAAGCGTGCAGCATGCATACACATACAAGTGGGAAAATCTTTCCCTCGGGTCTAGGCATAGAATTTTGTAAAGGATGGGTTTCCTTCCTGTACAAAACCCATGCTAGACTTACACATGCACAGCGGCGCTAAGGTGGTGCGTGGCGCACAGCAGCTGTAATCAGCGCCGGCACAAGGGAAAGGGGAGGAGAGAGCCATACCTCTGTCAATATGATGCTCTCCTGCTTTTTCCCTCTTGCGCAACGCAGCGCAGCCTCGCAGGAGGCTGCAATGCGTTGCGTGGAGATTTGGTAAATCTCCACCTAAATCTCGTTGAACAATTTTCCACATACGGTTTTATTTGTAATACAAGTTTAAAATAACGGCTTGCATAGTCACAGTGCTTTCAGTCAAAGCCTGGTACCTCGTAGCACTACAAATACAAATGGCACTATTCCACACTGCACCAACCAGGCTTCAGTGCTGCGACTATCTGGTTACACACATAGGTATCTGCAGTGATTGCATTAACCAACTGAGCTTTCACAAGGAAGAAGAGAGTTTTTCCTACGGATTATTTTAAACAGAATGTCTTTTTCATGTAAGGTGTGTGTGTTATATTATGTGTTCTAGGCACAGAAGATGTCACAGAAGATAAACAGGAGCAGCAAGACATTTCAGACCTAGAGACAAAACCCCGAAATAAACCTTTCTTATCACAGGGGCTCGTTTGGCTTCACCACTGAGGACTACAGAACTTTCGAATTCTTTAAAAAATCATATTAATTAGTCTCACCACGCATACAGTCATATTAATTAATCTCACCACGCTGTGGTAAATAATTTAATTACCGGGACTTAATTTGATACAGAAACATAATAAAATAGCTCAGTAAATAAGAGGCAGAATCCGTGGTATTAGAGGTTCGGAATGGGCTTTATTCCAATGGTCGATTATAATCGGTTGCTCCAAGTTCCATCACCACGGAGGTTCAGGAAGTGAAGTACATACATTATTGACAAGAAATTGCTTTTATAGAACATACATTACAATGAAACAAATGCGGGAGGCGTAACAATTGATAAGGAAAATAATAATTCACACGCGTAACCGAAAATGGGCGTAATGAGGAGTAAAAAGGAACATAATTGGTTATGATGTCATATATAGGTGGATCTATAAGATTATACTTGGCATAGATGCGCGCGCAGCAGCATGACGTGTGATTGACGTGTAACTAGGGGGTGAAGGGGACTTGACATTTAGCTCTACATGTGGAGACAAGAAGTCTGGGGGGTCAAGTCAACCTAATCCCAAATCATATCTAACATCCTATGTTTAAAGAACTATGTTATCCAAAAGAGAGGTCTCTTCGAGTAGAATCTTATTCTATACTGACTATACTGACTGTTAGTGCGTGTACAAGCGTCTAAGTGTCTACACTGGATGCGAGGGCGGGAATCTTCCATAGCAATAGGGCTTATGAATTACTTGCATGAGGACAGAGAGGCCGGGCCCTTTGCTCGGTAGTTGAAGGAAATGTTTACCTAAACTACTAGACAGGAATGCATCGGCTGAGGAGCGAAGCAGATAACTCGAAGGTGAAATACAGTTTTTGGCAGGCAGGCAGGCAAACCGGCCGAGGCAGGCACCGTTAGCCGCACAGGGAGTAGGACAAAGTTCATGGATACAGATGCGAGCTCAAACTGAAGCTGTCAGAGGCAGAGAGCAAGAAAAGCTTGATGGCAGAATCAGGCCTACTCGCCTGAACTGCAAAATGGAGTAACTGAGCCATATAAAGTCGGTGACCTTTCGTACTTAGGAATCGAATATCCAGCCCATTCATGGCGGATCTGACAGAGGACATGTTGACGGTGGACGCACATGTGTTTGCGTCTTCAGAACTAGAACTGGAGGGAACATACATGTACTTGTGATTCATACATGGAACCGTTGGGGTCCAAGATAGGGGACATAACTGATCAGAAAAATCCATATTTCCACATTCCCTCCTTGTCCCCTACTTGCCCGTTAAGAGATATCAATCTTCATCAATCCATTGATCTGTTCATATAGCATCATTTGTTCTTCTTTCTTCTTCCGTGATGAATGAAATTCTGGTGGTGGAATACACGACGTGGCACACAGACCACAGATCGCTGGTCCACATTGTAGACATAGACAGCAACTGAATAGTATGAGAAGGCCAATACCTAGGAAAGATAGGACCTTCCATCCAAAGGTAGATAATACACTCCAAAACCAACCGGACCAAGTCCAGGTGCCTGGATTCTGGTGTATCTGGCTTACAATCTTATGAAGGCGGGTTATGGCTCTATATACAGATGGCGAATTTTCTGGTATGAAAATGCAACAGCTTGATCCGATGACCCTACAAGCTCCGCCCCTATCGGCCAGGATGACGTCAAGGACAAGACGATTTTGAAGCACAACAATCCGCATAGCAGACTGCTCTTCTGTTAAATTGCCTAAAGCGGAAATAGTTTCGTTCACTACTGCTTCAAGGGTTCTAGTTAACCTACGAATCAGCTTACTATTAGTAACGGTACCTATATAGGGAAAAAGACCTTTATTGAAATCTGTGTATTTTTCCCATGCTGTTTCAGTGTAATCGACTATCGGGAGATCTCTCCTTACTCTATTATATACTAAATGAATATTTCTGTGATAATCAGGAGGAGCTAGAAAAACAGGTGGCAAAAGGAATCCAATATAGCAAGTACCATCCCAATCTAGAGGCAAACGTACATATGCCGTCTGACCACATATGAAATAGGAATGGCGGGAAGCTCTAAATGTGGACTTGCCTTGATCACTAAATTCTACTACAGTAGTGCATTTACTATGGCCCATATGTATGGAACCATTTTTCCTTACACATAGTTCACCCTTTACTGGAAATATTGACAGAGCGGGCAAAATTGGAGTAGCTTCGGATTCGACATTTAGGATCATAAGATTAAGCGTGAAATTACCTAATCCATACACTTCACTTTCTAGATCAGTTCCTGTTCTCTGGGGAAGTCCCTCCTTGTTGGGGTAGCAGACCTTAAGCAAAACTAAGTTCAAATTTCCCCATACCCAGTTATCTTGATAAACTGCAGAATTCGAATCTAGAGAATTAATTAAACCAAACCATGCTCCACAGGAGCCGTTGTGTGTGAACGGGTATGGAAAGAGAGGTAAAATTCCTTTATAATTCTGATAGGGAGGGAGTCGGCCACATATCCAACAATTTGTAGCATTGCTAACCTGATGGGAATGATGTAACATACTGATAAACGTGTTATTGCGCAGCGCAAATCTATAAGACAACTCAAGCGGAGTTAATTCACTAAAAGAATGTTCAACAGTAACATTGTAAACATTTCTGGCAATAGGGTAATATATGTGCAACAATATACTTGCAGTAATTATTAAAAGACTTAAGAAAAACAAGATTAATAATGTCACTATGCAATGACTACGCAGTGATTTACAGTACGCCTGTCGTTTCAACATTTTTCGCGATTTTCCATGATTCAGGTCTAAGGGATACATGTCGGAGACAGATTCAACCGCTTCACCTTGGAGAGGACTTAAACAATCAAATCGTCCGACGGTCTAGGCCTGAGTTTTATTTTATAAAGTTCCTGACTGTTGGCCTCAGCCAAAGGTAGTTTTGAGTCAATGGGTGAAGACACACGAGGTGGGCTATTTACATCTGAAGGAAGTCCATGAAATTTCTTGATATGACTTGAATGCACCCATCCTTTTCTGCCTTCAATCTTCACGGCTGTCCTTGTGGTGAGCAGGACCAATTTGGGTGATCTCCACCTGGGCTCCAGCTGAGTCTTTCGGTCAAAATTCCTCACAAGAACGAGGTCTCCCGGAACTACGTCATGGGGTTTCACCTCAGTGTTGTCGGGAAAGGCTGCAGCTACCTGTGAACGACAAGATTGTAGTGCAGACATCAAGGAAGCCAAGTAATCTGTCAGCATATTACAGTCAATATCAGTTATTTTGCGTGGCATAGGCGTCCCCCACATATTTGGTGGTCTGCCGAAGATCACTTCATACGGGGATAGCCCTGTTCGAGAGTGTGCTACCATTCTCGTGTAAAAAAGTGCAACTGGTAATGCTACTACCCAGTCGACACCTTTCTCCCTGCATATTTTGGACAATCTAATTTTCAGGGTCTGATTATGTCTTTCTACGAGACCTGCTGCCTCAGGGTGTCGGACACAGTGGAATTTCCACTGATAACCTAACAAAAGTGAAACATGTTTCATTAATTCGGATGAGAACGGCTGGCCGTTATCTGAGTGGACAACACGTGGTAAACCGTATCGTGGGAAGAATTCTCGAACCAACTGTTTGGCAGTAGTCGGGGCAGTGTAATCTGAAACCGGGTATGCCTCCGTCCAACGGGAAAGAGCACAGACAACTACGAGAACATATTTGAATCCTCGACATCGTTCCATCTGGATATAATCCATCTGGAGGACTTCAAAAGGGTGATCAGGAGGATGAAATCCACCCTGTTCTACGGGAACGCTTTTTCCTGGGTTGAACTGGCAACAGATCATACAGGTACGAACTTTTTGTTTGGCTGCTGCTCGCAAATGTTTATTGAACCAAATGTGTTGAATGCTATCTAGCATAGCTTTTTCTCCTAGATGTGCTGGACTATGTATAGTATTAATTATAACTTGGACCATTGAATCAGGAAGGAACCACACAGACTTTTCCTTCATCATCCATCCTTGATCCGTTTGGATCCCTCCTAATTCAGTCCATTTCTTTATTTCGTCTGATGTAGCATGTGTTTGTATGTCAATTACGTCAAGAGTAGGATCTTTAACTGTCATACAATGTGTCGGCGTCGGGACTATTGTCTTTGTCATGTCGGATGTTTGTGTTTGAGCAGTCTGTTTAGCTGTTCTGTCGGCTAGATCATTGCCTTGAGAAATAATATCAGTGACTTTCGTATGAGCTTTACATTTCATAATTGATATTACAGTGGGTAGATGTATAGCATCTAATAAGGCATGAATGAGGGGTCCGTGCTGAATGTGGGCACCGTGGGAAGTTAAATAACCTCTCTCTCGCCACAGCACGCCGAAGTCATGTACAACTCCGAATGCATAACGTGAATCAGTGTATATGTTGACTTTTTTATTTGTGGCTTGAATACAGGCTTGTGTCAGAGCGATGAGCTCTGCGGCTTGAGCTGACAAAGTATTTATACGATTTGTTTCAATGACTTCAGTATCTGTTGTGACTGCGTAAGCAGCCACTAACTCTCCTGTATTTGTTCTCATACATGAACCATCTACATACAACGTCAGGTCTGGGTCTGACAATGGGACATCGGTTAAGTCTTGTCTGGGTTTCGTCGTTATTGTAATAACTTCAATACAGTCATGGGCTAGTGGGTCTGTTCCGATTACTGGCAAAAGTGTGGCAGGATTCAATGTGTTACAGCGTCTGATTTCTATATGTGGCTGGAACAATGTTAGTTCATACCCTGTAAGTCGCGCTATAGTCAAGTGTTGTGTTTGCGTTCTATTTACAAGAACCTCTACTGCGTGTGGTACTTGAACTGTCAATGGATGTCCTAACACTATCGCATCGCTTTGTCTGATTGCTAAAGCTGTCGCTGCCACTGATTTTAGGCATGCAGGCAAAGCCTGAGCTACGGGATCTAATGTACTAGAAAAATAAGCACATGGTTTGTGTGCTCCTGCTTGTTCCTGTGTGAGTACTGACAAGGCAGTACCTTCGCGTTCTGTAACAAAGAGTGTAAACTGTTTTCTGTAACATGGCGTTGCTAAAACAGGTGCTTGACATAAAGCTTTCTTTAGGCTTTCAAAAGCTTGTGTATGTTCCTGAGTCCAAGGGAGAACAGTCGATGTGGCTGCCTCCTGTGTTGTCAACTGAATGAGCGATTTTGCTAGAAATGCATACTGAGGGATCCACTGCCTACAGTATGAAGTGAGGCCTATGAAAGCTCGTACTTCCTTTTGTGTCTTGGGTATTGGCATGATAGCTATTAACTGAATGCGGTCGGGTGTAAGCTGCCTTCCCTCCTTGGACAGCGAGTGTCCAAGATAAACAACTCGCTGGACACAGAATTGCAGCTTAGAAGGGGACACCTTGTGACCCTTTTCGGCTAGGAAGTGTAAAACTGTCAGTGATGCTTTCTCACATTCCGGTTCGCTTCTCGCGGTGATCAGCAGATCATCGACATATTGAAGCAAGGCAGTGTTAACTGGCATGTGGATACTGTCAAGTTCTCGTTTCAGTGCTTGGCTATAGATGCTGGGGCTTTCTGTAAATCCTTGAGGTGCGCGTGAGAATTTAAAGCTACGTCCATTTAAACTAAATCCGAACAAATATTGGCTTTCCGGATCTATTGGGACGCTAAAAAAGGCGTTCTTAAGATCAATTACAGTAAAGAATGTTGCTTCGGAATCAATAGCTGTCAGTAATGACGAGATATCTGGGACCACAGGGAATTGTGGCACAATGCATTTGTTTAATTCGCGCAGATCAATAACCAATCGATATACTGGCGGGGCCTTCGGATCTGTTCGTTTAAGAATCGGAATTATCGGTGAATTACATACATTGGAGTCTGTTTCCACAACTACTCCTTGGGCAATGAGCTCGTCAATGATTTGCAGCAAAGCCACTACAGCATCTGGTGGTAACTTGTATTGTCGCATTCGTGGTAGTACCACTCCTGCCTTTAATGTGACTCGATATGGTGTAATATTCATGCAACCAACATCAGTAGGGCCTTGTGCCCATAGATGTGTAGGTAAAGTCTGCAGTCGGGGATCCATGTCTCTAGATACATAGTGACCTTTAAAATCACGTAAAAACAATCTTACTCCTTCCGGAGAACAACATATTATAGCTCCTAGAGCTTTCAGTGTTTTTATTCCTAACAGATTTTCTGGACATGATTTAGTAAGCAATAAATCTGTAGTTCGGGTCAAGGGTCCTATCGTAAGTGGAAGAGGTTGTGACACTTCATTAACAATAGGTTTTCCTGAAAAACCAAGGGAAATATTCTGTGAGCCTGAGAGGGGTGCCCCTGGAACTTCACTACGTTTTATGGTTGTTCGACTTGCCCCGGTATCGAGTAAAAATTTTCTGTCTTGGCCTAATAATTCACTATGTACATAAGGTCCTTCTTGATCTACAGGGATCTCGATAAGGGGTAAGTCAACTGCCCTCTCTAGGCTGGTTCATGCGTATCGTTGGTAATCAGGATAGTCGTACTGTGCGGTCTGGTACAGTTGTCGTGTCGTGGTTTGTGCGGCAGTAACAGGCAGCGCTGGTGCAGCTGGCACAAACTGTATAGACTGTGGTGGAGCCGGCATGGACTGTGCATGCTGCGGGGCTCCTTGTTCATTCTGATCCTGTCTAGGTGGCCGTGGTCTTTCTTTTGTATTACCTATGGCGATATTATGTTTTAAAACTGGACAATCGTGTACATAATGACCTGGCTTTTTACAATAATTGCATGTCCCTTTTACAGGTCCTGTTGAATCACCGGAATGTGTCGTACCCTTTTTATGTCCTTCAGCTGGAACTGTCTGGGAAACTAGCATTTTCATTTTCGTGTCCTTCATGCGTCTTTGTTCATGTTCTTGTTCCTCTCTAATTCTATTGTGATGGTACTGTAACATTTGTAACATTTGTGATGGAGTGTTACCTTGCCATGTACTCTCGAATTTTAACACTCTATTCTTCACTTGAGGTAAGGCATTCTCTACTAATTTTGTCACAAACAGGTGTGGGTATGATTCGCTACTTGCTTTTATGCCACTATTTATACCAAAACATTTTTCAAATCGGGCATAGTAATCACTAGTGTCTTCATCTTGCTTCTGTTTACAGGCTGAAATTGTACCCCAATCTTCCTTTTTCGTAGTTAATAAACGTGGCAGTACCTGTACTAGTAAACCTGGTAGTGCTTTAGTTTTATCCCCAAGCCCTGCTCCTGCAGTTCGGGCCCTTTCTTCTGCTTCTAATGCTGACCATTCTATCTTTTGGTCTCCTACCTCCCACTCTTTTTCCCTGAGTTTTTCGTAAATGCCAGCAGGCATCAATACCTTTAATATTGTCATAATGTCGGGATAGGTATACTCTCCCATGAGTAACATGTCTTTAATTTCTCGGTGAAAACCCGCTGGGTCTTTATCATGACTGGGTACCACTTTCTTCATTTCTAACAATTCTATTTTCGATATGGGCGTATATACAAATACGCGTTTGAACTCATTGTCCTCGCCCTTTATTGGGTGTACTTCTCGTAAGGGATTCTGTCTGTCCATGTAATACGTGGTTCTTTCCTTGATGGGCAATGAGACATGTTCTGAACATACAAGAAGAATATACTGCTTTCTTGATTCTAGTATTTCTTTAATTAATTTAGTACCTGAACCTCTCCATCTATT
The DNA here is from genome assembly GCF_964204655.1 of Triturus cristatus. Classification (NCBI taxonomy): domain Eukaryota; kingdom Metazoa; phylum Chordata; class Amphibia; order Caudata; family Salamandridae; genus Triturus; species Triturus cristatus. The sequence continues at coordinate 86,692,304 of NC_140593.1, read as the reverse complement.
CATGAGCAATTCAGTCAATATGTCAGGTAAGGGACCAGGGTCCGAATGCTGACTCTGATATAGTATAAGGAGTTGTTGAATCATATAAATCCCAGCTAAACGCTGTTCATCTGGGGTGAGATTCAAAAATGTGCGTGCTACTGTATCATCACTGTACTTTCCGGGACTGTCAATCCAATGGACAGCTGACCTGGCTAATTCTTGTTCATCCATAGAATCGAGAAAATGATAACCCCTTCGTTCTCGGAGTAATTTGTCAGCGGCTTGGAACGAATGCTCGTTAGACCTTATATGGACTATGGGTGTTGGGAAATTCCTGTTATTATCTGGACATATCGGACGTATCGGGTCAATAAGACATCTATTACTATTACAAGATCTTCCTCTACCTACATAGGCTATGGTGTCTGATTGTCCTGTGGACAGTCCGGATCTTTCTTCCTCGTTTTGTTCGAACTGGTCTACCGTTAACCTTTCTTCGTGTAGGCGTTCTATTTCTTTACGGATCTTTCGGCACATGGCTATTATACAATTTTGCTTATCATGTCTTCCATCTGATATATTCTGGCTCCATCTGGTAAGAATTTGTATTGCTTCCGGGTCTACCCCCGGTCGGTCTTGATTTCTGATCACACAATTTATGAGGAAACGTAACAGTTCCCCCTGTATTTCCACTTTCTGATATTCCATAGCTCTGTTAATACATTCAGAATCTCGCCCTGTTTGAACAAAATGGTATATATTATCTAGATGCGCAGTCATTCCTGGTAACTTCCCTAAATACACCGCGGCTCGTCTGATGCGTAATGATGCCATGATCATTTCGTCCTCTTTACCGGGCACAGGGTCATATCTACAATCTACAAGAAGTTCCTTAAGCGTACGGGCGTTTATGAGTTTGGGGGTACGTGAATGTGCTGACTCTTGAAAGGTAAGTTTATTTATTCTGGGTGGCGTAGAGAAAATGTTGGTAGCACCTCCCGTAGCCCCGTCTGGGGTATCGGGCGTGAAAGGATTCGTTGAACGCGATACAGCAACTATAGGTGTGGACACAGCTATAGAAGTAGCTGTAGGAACAGATGCAGAAACAGATGTGCTTGCCGGAACTTGTGACAGGATTTGTTGCTGTAGAGATACGGGTACTGGATCTTGGCGTTGAACCTCCCTGGTAGGCGGTCTATGTGGGGCGGAATTAGCATACTCGGGAGCTGCGTCATCTAAATATGAGGAAAGAAAAACATCTTCTGCGGTTCTAGGATGCCCCTTAGGATGTACCTTTATTGGGAATAATGGGGGTGGCAAGTCTTTTGGTATCTCTGGAGTAGCCTTAGGTAATCCTTCGGCCAGAAGGGGATACATACCATTCATAAGGGCATTTCTTTGTCTGTCTACTTGTTCTGATTTCACTCTTGTACCTTCTTCAATTAATAGATTTTCTCGGACTTTATTTGAACTCTCTTTATTCTTCTCTTCCTGTCGGAGTGCTTTTTCTGTACGTCTATGAGATTCTTTACGCCATAACTCAACGGCGTCTTTCTGTGACTGTCTGACTTTCCTTTTCCATAACTCTTCCTCTACTTTCATGATGCACTCTGCATCCCAGGTTCCCGCTGTGGGCCACCTCTGACTTTCTGGTAATTCCTTGGTGTAGTCTACCCATAAATCAAGAAATAATATAGCGTCTAAGCCATGTTTATGATACATGAAGTACCCTGGAGTGTCCCTAGGAGGAATAGGAACGGCTTCTTCGAGTACCCCTTTTCTTGTTGTGATCTGTCTTAATTTTGAAAAGAGCGGCATATTGAGAACTGGCCTGATACTTGATTTTGAACAAACTTAATACAGTAAACACGATAATGAACAGTCATTCACACCACAATATGCAGAACGTACTTAAAACATTTAACATTTAACATTTACCTGAACAGTCAATAATGATGACGGTCTAAAGAAAACTTAATCACTAAAACATAATACTCGACTTTAACTGAATTATTCTGAATTTATATACTTGATATACTAGATATACTGCTAAACAGTACAGATACACTGCTGAAACAGTGCAGACCGGATTTGTGTACCCAAACCCGTCTTGACCGGCACAACCTATGTGCACGTCAGAATGCCTCCCCAGTAATGGTACTCACCGGGTAGCTCGGAAACGGAAGGCCTCGGAAACTGAACTGAACTTGAACTGGACTGGACTCGACTCGACTCATCGGAAACTGGACTCGACTCAGGACTTCGGGAACTGGTGGGCCTCTGTATACCTCGGATCTTGCTCTCTCAGCTAGGCTCTGGTCGGGATACTTCGCACTTCTCACCGCCTCGTCTGGGTGTTGATCGCAGCCTCAGTCGCCCCCGCTTGACCGGAGGGAGATACAGGAAATCCTGCTGGTACGCGTAATTGTCCGTCCAGCTGTGGCGGGAGACCGGGCCTGCAACTCACCGCCGGCGCGTGAGATGAGAAAGTGTCCCTGTTCGGGCGCCATTCATGTGGTAAATAATTTAATTACCGGGACTTAATTTGATACAGAAACATAATAAAATAGCTCAGTAAATAAGAGGCAGAATCCGTGGTATTAGAGGTTCGGAATGGGCTTTATTCCAATGGTCGATTATAATCGGTTGCTCCAAGTTCCATCACCACGGAGGTTCAGGAAGTGAAGTACATACATTATTGACAAGAAATTGCTTTTATAGAACATACATTACAATGAAACAAATGCGGGAGGCGTAACAATTGATAAGGAAAATAATAATTCACATGCGTAACCGAAAATGGGCGTAATGAGGAGTAAAAAGGAACATAATTGGTTATGATGTCATATATAGGTGGATCTATAAGATTATACTTGGCATAGATGCGCGCGCAGCAGCATGACGTGTGATTGACGTGTAACTAGGGGGTGAAGGGGACTTGACATTTAGCTCTACATGTGGAGACAAGAAGTCTGGGGGGTCAAGTCAACCTAATCCCAAATCATATCTAACATCCTATGTTTAAAGAACTATATTATCCAAAAGAGAGGTCTCTTCGAGTAGAATCTTATTCTATACTGACTATACTGACTGTTAGTGCGTGTACAAGCGTCTAAGTGTCTACACTGGATGCGAGGGCGGGAATCTTCCATAGCAATAGGGCTTATGAATTACTTGCATGAGGACAGAGAGGCCGGGCCCTTTGCTCGGTAGTTGAAGGAAATGTTTACCTAAACTACTAGACAGGAATGCATCGGCTGAGGAGCGAAGCAGATAACTCGAAGGTGAAATACAGTTTTTGGCAGGCAGGCAAACCGGCCGAGGCAGGCACCGTTAGCCGCACAGGGAGTAGGACAAAGTTCATGGATACAGATGCGAGCTCAAACTGAAGCTGTCAGAGGCAGAGAGCAAGAAAAGCTTGATGGCAGAATCAGGCCTACTCGCCTGAACTGCAAAATGGAGTAACTGAGCCATATAAAGTCGGTGACCTTTCGTACTTAGGAATCGAATATCCAGCCCATTCATGGCGGATCTGACAGAGGACATGTTGACGGTGGACGCACATGTGTTTGCGTCTTCAGAACTAGAACTGGAGGGAACATACATGTACTTGTGATTCATACATGGAACCGTTGGGGTCCAAGATAGGGGACATAACTGATCAGAAAAATCCATATTTCCACAACGCATACAGTCAATGTTTACAAATACATTGAGATTTGCGGTGGAACAAAAAATAAATACATTTAAAATGACTTTGGGCGCATGGGATACATCCAATTTCACCAAAATATATTTCTTCGCCACAGCCGTAAACTCCTAGTGGTACTGCGAGTCTGGAGCGCCCTCTTGCGGATATTCTCCATAATTACCAATGCATAGCATTTTTCTTCAGCGTAACTATAAGCATCCTATCGAAACAGAACTTTCATTTATCTCAAACTGTCTTCACCAATTTAGACCCACGGAAGAAGTGGTTTCACATATATAGCGCTTCCAGTACAGTGTTTATGATTTTACAAGTATTTACCTAAGAGGAGAAGTTAAACTCTTGGCCTGTGATATAAACCATCAGCTCAGTAATAGAAACGGGGCGCTATAGAATAATGCTAATTTCACCTTGATATCCATTTATCACGGTCCTTCTACCCTCATATATAGATAATGATTGAAGCGCCCAGTGGTTGCACCACCATAAGTGCCTTCTTTTGGTGGGTAGATTTGTGGCACGCGAGCATCTTAGAGGATACAATTACGGTAAGTTTGTTTTTTAGGGGAAGCAGTGTTTACATCGCATGCGGTACAACGCATGCGATTACAACGTAGTCGTTACGACCGCTTTGTTACAACGCTAACCATTACAACGCAAGTTGTTTCTATGACTTGCTGTAGGGGGCACTCTAAACTAAGGAATAGTAAAATTTACTATTCCAACACCTTCCCTACTGTTGCGAACCCTGTAGTTGGAATAGTAAATTATACTATTCCTAAATCCAGCGCGCCCCCTACAGCAAGCCGTAGAAACAACTTGCGATGTAATGGTATGTTTTGTAACAATGAGGTCGTTGTAACGACAGCATTGTAATCACATGCATTGTACCGCATACAATGTAAAATCACATATTTTTTTTTCAGAGGCGTGCAGTGCTGCATAGCTATACTTTATTCTACCCCGCCTCACCCACATAGACATTCAAGACTCTTCCAAATACTGCAGGAAAAGCAAGTATCTGCTGGTATAATCGAAAAGGAAAGCTCTCTTAAGAGCCCCACTTAGTGGGGCGTCAAGGGAGAGCGGAAAAGTTGTCGTCAGAAGACGCAGGGCCACGGAAATGGCCACTGCTGGACAAACAACTATTTTGTAGCCAGAGTAGGTCAATGAGCTGAACGTGCAGCAGATCAAGAGTTCAGATCCCAGGAAGATGGACTCTGGTCTCTACCCATCCAAAGGTCCTTGAATTGAGTACGGTAAGGACAATAGTAAAACGTGTGTTTTAAAAAAGCTACTAGAAACGGCAAAAGTGTGGTATAAAGCACCAAAAAAGTGATTATTTGTCATTTTTTTACTTGGTAAATATTTGTCTGCCATTTAAGGGGGAAATAGATTACCTTTCAGATTTAGGGCCAGATGTACTAACTTTACTTTTTGTGATTACCAAATAGTAATTTTTTGCGATTCACTATTTGGTAATCGCAAACAGTTATTTACTAAAGTGCATTTTACATGGTTTGTGATTCCCTGTGGGTTGCAAAAAGACCTACCTTATTACTACTCATTAGGTAGGTCTCGGCTTGAGTCTCATTGGGAATCGCTAAAAACAATTACAGGGTTGGTGTCCTGCTGGGGTAGGAGATCACCAGGTTTGTGATTGCTTTTCAATAAACAATTTATTTATTTATTTTTTAAAAGCCCCCCCGTTTTGCTTAAAGGGAAACGGGATGCGTTTCAACCTGTAAAATGAAAATATTTATTTTCATTTTTTGCTGAGACTAAGCAGTGACTTGTGGGACCACTGCCTGCTCTCGAAAGGTGTCTTTGCAAACATTCACAAAGGGCAAGGGGTCATTGAAGACATCTTCCCAAGTGAGAATGGGTTACCATCAACTCGGAGTTAGCAGTAAAATCTGAATGTTTTGTGACAGCATTTCAGTCACAAAACATTTACAGATTCCACTGCGATTCGCTATTAGGAAGGAACACCCTAAATCTCTATGTATGGTTTTTAGGGCGCTACAAGGCCAAGGCACTGACCATTTGAAGCAGCAATGTCAATGGTATGTGCCCAATAGACCATTGCGCTCTTCTAACCCAAAATTGGTGATTGTTCCACCCACAAAAAAAGTCAGGTGGGGAGGAAAAAGCTTTGACGCAGGTGCTGCCAAGGCTTGGAATGATTTGCCTTTCCACCTGAGGAACAGCTCTGATCTGCTTGGGTTTAGGAGACCCTTAAAACGTGGCTGTTTTGATAGATTGCTCTCCCCCGCCCTGGCCCATTCTGTGTTTTTTTGGAGGATGGTAGCTAGCGGCAGGACACCTCAGGGTAACAGCTGCGCTTTACAAATGCCCCTAACATTAACGGTCTTCACATTCGGAAGCGCTGCATGAAAAGGGTCGGCCTGCAATCCTTGAAGAACAGAAAAGAGCGTAGCACCAGATTCGGGGGCTCATTTGCAGTTTGGCAGAGAAGGATGAGGGAGCGCGGTTTCGGTGTCTCAGTCTCTGGGTATAATCATTAAACAACACTAAGCAATGGTCGTATGAGTCTTTGCTCATCGACAAGAGGAAACATGGAGCGATCCACTACATATCAACAAATCATTAAAGACTTTCAGTTCAGTCAATAAAGAGAACTAGTTTGTTTTATTTTCAAATATTTTAGTCTTTCATCTGTTTATTCATTAAGTATTAATCTTTAGATTTCAGTATTGGAAATGTACATAACCCATCAATCGACATTTGATTATGAAATAGAACAACATATTTATAAATAAATTGGAATAATGAGAGAAAAAGAGGTCCGCTCCGAAACCCAAGAGCAGGAAGGCAGTATAATTATAACAGCAGTTTAAAAAAAATGAAACTAGGCTTTTCCTTCTCCCAGTGGGTTTTTCTAGCCAGAGTGATCAGAAGAAAGAGATGTTTATGGCAACATGTTCTTTCCATCCCTCAGAGTAACATGCATGAAGATGCTCTGCTAAAGCCACTAAGGACGAGTAGCATTAATGGAGCTCAGAAGAGTAAAGTACACTTGCTCTGATGCTATAGTCAGTGGATTGGCAATTCAGAAGTCCAGGAGTGGCTGGCAGGTTTGGCTCTTTGTTATTCTATCTATGGCTGCCCTTCGTCATTCGCCGCTTTCTTCACTGTAGTTCGAGATTTCTATCAGGTTGTGATCTGGATCCCTGAAGTAAATGGACAGGATCTCACCAACAGCACCAGTGCGTGCCACCGGGCCTTCTTCCACCGCCACCCCGCAAGCCTAAAGAGAGTGAAGGCAGAGGTTAGACGCCGAGTGGGGTGGGCAGAAAATAAAAATACCACCCACTTGAAACATCATCTAATCACATTGGGCATGAAAAGTTCCATCCACCCTTTCACCCATCCATCCTTTAACCTTTCCATACAATTATTGTTTCCACCATTCCACAATTTCCTTTCACCATTCCTTCTCCTTTTCTATTTGTCCCTCTTTCTCACAATTTGTCTACAACCAGAAGAGGCCCGTAAAAAACTAATGAATGCTTTAGTTCAGCAAGACCTACTTAAGATACTGCTGGGGGGGCGAGGGGGGAGTATCCCCATGCTACTGTAAAGGCCTTACAGATAGGTAAATATAGTCCAACATCCAGAACAGACAAATAAAGTCCCATGTAGAGAAGGAAAACAGGCTTGAAGGAGAACAGATGGAGCATCCTGTAGGCGCGAGCTCAGATCTGAGAGAGAGCAGAGGAGGAGCCCCACACCCACTGGAAACAGACACACACTGACAGGAGGGAAGCCAGTCTACCTAGGACACGATGAAATGGAATGATACAAGAACTTTGAGGCAAATCCATGTGTCCTAAAAGACTGAAGGCAAGTTTGTCTGCAAGAGGGTAGCAAACGTATATTTAAAAAAAAAAGATAACCCCCCCTACCAAAAATAAAATGGAACACAAACCACACCAACAATTTGCAGAAATGTAATACTCAAATAAAGTCCTTCCTTGTGAATATTTTCTTCTCAATTTGTTTTTAGCCTAAACCTGGAAGTATCCGGGCCTGCCACAAACACAAGCCATGCCAAGGCCAAATCTAGAATAAATGTTTTTAGACTCTTCCTGAACTTCTCTGTGCAGGATCCCACTCTAAAGGAAGGTCATTCCACCACCTTATCCAGAGGGTCTGAAGCAAATTTCCACCCAACTCGGTCTACCTGAAATTGTGGGGGACCAGGAAAGCCTGGTCCTTTGACCTCAAACACCTTCCTGGGACATAAGACTTTATCCTGAAAGTGTAAGGGATGCTGCATACATGGTGGATACTTTTATGGGGAACTACCAAGATCTGATGTCACACCTATCAGCAATCAGGAGCTGGTGGAGTGTACGGAGAATTGGGCTGACGTGTACTCATTGTCCAATTGATGCTACTACTCTTTTGAACTTTTTGGAGTCTTCTTAAGACAGTCTTGGATGTTCCAATAAATAAGAAGCAGCAATAGTCCAATCTTGCACCAATAATAGTCCATGCCAAGGTAGCGCCGTAATACATGGGATTCTGTAATCCCTGCATAAACGTCAGTCTCTAAGGGCCAGATGTATGTAGGTAATCATTTGCAATTTTCAAGTAGCAAATTTTGCTTTTTGCTATTTGGCAATCGCAAACACCCATAAACAAATATATGTTTTACACATTTTGTGATTCCTAGTGGGTCGCAAAAAGACCCAACTCATGTATATTAATGAGGTAGGTCTCTGTTTGCGATCCACTGGAAATCAAAAAAAAATCACAGGGATGGTGGCCTGCCGGGGTCAGCAGACCACCATGTCTGTGATTACTTTTGAATAAAGCAATCTTTTTTTTTTTAAATGCAGCCCAAAAATAGGGTGTGTTTCAAAAAGAAAAATTAAAAGTATTCTTTTCATTTTTTAAGAGTACGCAGTGGTCCCTTGGGAACCCCTTCCCATTTGAGAATGGATTACCACCTACTTGAAGCAGACGGTAAAATGCAAATGATTTGCGACCACATTTTGGTCACAAGACACTCACATATACCACTGAGATTCGGTATTAGGAAGGGATGCCCTAAACACGTCCCTACTAATGCCGATCGCGAATCGGGATTGGTACATTTAAAAAAATCCTTTTTTGCATTCACACATGGGTCGATTCTGCAAATCATCCAGTCTGCAAACAGGAAAACACTTTGTACATCTGGCCCTAATTTCTTTATAATGGGCGGCTTGTGATGCACGAAGTTGCCGATTATAAAGAAAAGATGTAACTTGACTATTACAATTTTATTACAGTCGAGGTCAGACGTCATAATGCCTGCGGCCAGAGCGGGCAGCCGAGGTGAAAGGCAGATCAAGTATCGGAGCATAAGTGAAACAGCTCTTTAAAGCAACAAATGGAACGTTGCTTTTCTGCTCTATTTTAATAGCTTACAATGACAAGAAGAAAAAATATGTTTCTTTTTTCACTCTTTAGATAGAGAAAAGCTAGAATGTTTCTGCATGCTTCTACACATTCTGAGCTACTACAGTTTTTTTTAACTGATTTGTGTTGAACTTGTATTGCACTGCTTCTAATATGTTTGCAACAAGTATCTAACAGGTTTTTAATTTTGCACTTGAGGTTTTATTTTTATTCTTCAAGTTTGCAAACATGCTTGCTCTTTCATATGAAAGAGCTACACACCAAGGTTTTAAGTGGTTTGTGGGAAAAGTGATGGTGTACATGATAAGGATATAGCAACTCACCTTGGAGTTTCATAACCTTATAAAGGAACATTTTGGTGACTTGCAATATCCTTATAATGTAAGGCAGGGGGTACCTTATCTCTAACATTATATTCTGATCAATAGGGGCATAGTTTAGCCAACGCACAAATATAGTAACTCACACCGGATTTAGGGTTCGCTCGAAAAAACATAACTTCAATGATGCGTTTCTCCTGCACATGGGCAAAGTAGGAGGTGGTGTAGGCCGACAACAAGGCAAGATAAAAAACATAAGAGGCGGATGCACGTAGGCTCCAGGGGCCCGAGGCTTCACATACTGGAGTCCTTGCAGGGACGATCACCAGTTGTGGGGTGTCATGCTGATAAAATTAAAGGTGCGCAATGGTGCAACAAGAAAGTGGGTGCCGTGACAAGATCTGCAGGCCTGTTTTCAATCGCGCAAGAAATCTAAAGTCAAGAGGATCAGCTTTGCCAAAAGGAGAGCCTTCCCTCGCCGCTGTGCAGAAACTAAAGAAAACAATCATTTGTAATGCAGTAGGTCTTGCATTTGTTTTTAGAATTAGAGCTATTGTTGTTGTAAATGACAATGTCTTTCACCTATGTGTTGTAGTTTGGAGTGTAGTGGATGTATGAAGAGAGACACAGCTGCAGCACTGCCTAGAGGACTTAGAATTAGGAATTAACATTCGGACCGCAGAAGCAGCTAGCAGCACTGCCTAGAGGACTTACAATAAGGAATTACCAGTTGGACCAGAGAAGCAGGTAGTAGCACTGTGTGGAGAACTTAGAATGAGGAATTACCGACGGAACCGGAGAAGAATCTAGCAGCACTGTCTAGAGGACTTAGAATGAGGAATTACTGATGAGACAAGAAAGAAGCTAGCAGCACTGTCTAGAGCACTTAGAATGGGGAATTACAGATGAAACCGTAAAAGCAGCAAGCAGCAAGGGTGTTCAAGGGAGAACAGAAGAAACAGAAAGCAAACATCAGGCGGCGAAAGCAAAACATTGCTGAGTATAACTCAAACGTTTCATGCATTTAAGTTATCCTCTGAATCACACGACTTCATTTAATTCCAGACAGGGTCTGTTTTACAGTGCCTGGAATGTGGTAGCTGGAGAGATCAAAAATAATTGTGTGATGTGACCATAACATGTGTATATGAACTGTGCTGATATAAAAAGGATGCAGCAGCTGCAAACTGGATTGACATTTTCATATTTACAAGCATGGAAACAATAAAACAATAATTTTGAGCAGGAATGCAAAACTAACAAAAATGATTAACAATTCGACCATCTCTGTATCGTCTGAGTTTCCATTTAATATATATGGTCTGCTTTTAGATCCTAGCTACCCAGTTAGTACACTATTTTAATGTCACAACGCGCTTCTGGTTTACAAGGTGCTCACGTTTGATGAGAAGGCACTCTCTTTCCTGGCGGAAGTTTCTACAAAGTTAAACAAGCATTAAGTTACTGATGGGATAAACATATGTACATGTAATACCTTGGCCCTGAAAGAAGGGTACGTTCAGTCTGCAGTCTTTCTAATCGAATGCACCCTGTATAGAGGAGTCTGGAGTGTAAACATCCAAGCTTTACCTTCTGGGAGGTGTCATTCAGAGGCAGACAATGCAACTTTTTTTTAACAACATCTCCTTCAGCCATGGGAAAAAAGTCCTTGGAGCACTTTGATGTGGGGTTTAATTATTCACCTCAAAATAATGTCTGTCAGCATACATGTTGCCTAATCCACCACTGTGGAAGTTATCTATTCACAGGCACAAGGAAGCATTTGTTTCAAGCCAAGAAATGGCTCAGACAGACAATGCCAGTAACATAAACGGTGCTTCTAGTGGGCGGAAATCGGCTTATCACCTGTTTCGCGCAGTGCGTCTGCAGCCGCTTCGGTCTGTGACGCCACTGTTTAATTCACTGAGACAGACAGGAAGTGCATCACTGCGCGACCCAACACATCACGTGTAAGCATATAAACACTTTCTGTACGCTCCTATAGGCCTGACAAGGCATCTGCAATGCAAACGACACTAGGAGGCCTTTGAATAATACCACATAAATCGTGCTCGTATGCTGAAACCCATGTAGCCTTCTTGCGGCAGGGAATTGTCGCTCAGCTCTTTCAGTTTCTGCGGCCCCAGACACTTGTCGGTGTTGCTTGTCATGGCACCCTCACCTGTCAGAACAGAAGCCCACTTCAGCAACAGCTCCGGAATATACATGCACTTGGTTGTTCAGCAACACAGCAGAATGGCTAGAGCATCTGACTTTGAAGTATGGAGAACCCGGTTCGAGTCTGGCGGAAGGCTCAAACTTTCTGTGATTGTGAGCAAATCACTTAATCTCCCTGTGGCTAAAAAAGAGGGCTTTGTCCATGTTAAAATGCATGGAAAATGCATTGTTTATTAAAGTTAATCATGCACGTTGCGATGGCCAAACAAAATGATCACTGTGCCAATCAAAATTCCACCCAAACAGCCAGTCTCAGGCTGTAACAGGCTACAACGCCCAGAAGGAAGGAGGAGCCATCAAGCGCTGTGCTGGAGGAAGCTGTGAGGGCCAACAAAAGCAATCACTTAGTGGAATGGCCTCAGATGAAACACGCAATCAAAAGAGAGACAATTGAGAGGAATGGATCAATAGAAAGTCATCATTTCGGAATGGCACAAGAAAGAACCAATTGGTGGGTGTGACAAAAGCCCACGGAAGAGATACACCAGCTCTTGCAGACAGCACGAGCACTGTCGAGGCTCAACCTAAAAATAGTTTGCAGGAACAAGACTAAATGAACACAAGTGGGAGGCTACAAGGACTGGGGAACTGCTCTATTGGAATGAACAACCAACGAAATAGAGGGACAAATAGGAAAGATTGACCACTTGGAAGCAAGGATATTTAAAGGACACTGAAATAAACAAATGAAAGACAATGGGTGGGCTATAAGCCCAGACACTATATAAAACCTGTCTTGAATAGACAACACAAGCGCTGTCTGGGCTCGACCTAAAAAGGGTCACATGCTCAATGGTATCAAAGGCCACAAAGTGGTTTAAAAAGCAGCAAAAGTGCTTCAAGGCCTCATCTACTACCCTGAGTATCTTACACTTTGTGTCCAACAGAACTGTTTAAGGGCTCCAACCTTGCATAATACAAGACTTAAGCTTCCTCAATAGACCTTATTGTTCCAGGTGTACAGTGAGTTGCATAATCACTACCTTTTCTGGATAGTGGGTTCCAGTGACTGACCTGTAATCAGTCAGGTCCAAATAATCTAACAATGCTTGCTTTTTAGCAGCAGAATCAGAACATGAACTTTAACAAGTGACCTAATGATTACCTCAGTGATGACTGGAGTTGAAACTATGGAGAGTTGTTAAGAGAGTTGTTAAGAAAGAGATGACGGACATGGATCACCTTAATGCTGTGTGATATCCATTGTTCCGAGGGTAGACAAAGTTTCGGATGAAGTACTTTTAGTAAGACATGGCTTGGCAGTTCGGGCTGGACGGTTCCCATGAGGCACAGGGTCGTACTGATTTGCATATGACCATGTCTGAACTGGGGTGGCGGAGCGAGCTAAAGAATGATGATGGATTAAACCCAGATCAGTTGACTGGGGGTGAGTGCTTGCAATGTTCAACACTCCGTTCATCATCCCCTTTGGTTTTGCTTTGTTCGACCTAAGTTGGCAGGGCATGCCCAGAAGTGGGTCCCTTGCTCACTTTGCCACTGGATTCATGCTAGCCTGCCTGATGACGGCTGATTAGCCAGAAACCGGTCCCAGGATGCTTGTTTCCAGTCCAGGGAAGACATGGCTTGGCAGTTCGGGCTGGACTGTTCCCATGAGGCACAGGGTCGGACTGATTTGCATATGGCCATGTCTGAACGGGGGTGGCGGAGTGAGCTAAAGAATGATGATGGATTAAACCCAGATCAGTTGACTGGGGGTGAGTGCTTGCGATGTTCAACACTCCGTTCATCATCCCCTTTGGTTGTATTTTTAGTAAGCAACAAATGGCAGTAGGTATTCGGGAGAAAGTAGCTGGTACAACCATGACCTCCTCTGAGGAACTATTACTTTCAGAAATCAATTTCATTTTCTGAGCATGGAAATCCTACATTTTTCATGCAGAGAGATTCGTTTTGGATTTCAACAGGTTCGGGTAGAGTTCCATCCTTAGACACTTCCTGGAGTATCTCAGAAAAGCTCTCTACTGCAGTTCCCATCAATTTCTTCTCATGTATTAAAATGGGCAAATTTCACAATATCTAAAATGTGTTCAGCATGCATAGCGGGGTGTGGACGTGTGAACAGAAGAAAAAGTGACAAATAAAGGATAGAGACAGCATGTAATGAGGACTAACTCAGAGGAGAACAGTCCAACAGGCGAGGTGGGTGATAAAGGGAAAGGACAGCAGCAGAGAAGAGTAACAGAAGGGAAGGGTGATAGGAGATGGGTCTAGTGGAGAAGAGAGCCCTCTAGCATGAGAAGAAATTAATGAGATATCAAGTATTGATAATGAATGAGAAGGTGAAGGGAAGATCTAAAAAAGGGAAAAGTCAGGGGGAGCAGATGTATGTATGGATGGATGGCAGGAACACTGAATGAGGTGTAGGCTGAGAGGAGCTAGTGAGCAATGGACTAGAGATGCAAAAGGAAAGGCACCGTGGAAAATCTACACACCACCGGGTTTATGGGTAATGATGTGTTTATCAGACAATATTGGAGAAGGAGGACCAAAAGGAAGGTGAAATGGTGAAGGGCATGGGCGAAAGGAAATGCGAAGTGATGGAAAGGGTGGGTAACAGCAGATGGTGGTTTTATAACATGGTTTTAAAGAAGAGAGAATCGAGAGTGGACAACAAATGCAGTGGAGTGTGCGGTCTACTGCTAGGCCATGCCACTTTTACAGACCCTGCAGAGTACACTAGTTAGAGTTATAACAAAAGGAGCTGCCATAACAAGGAATATTCAGGTCGAAGTGAAGAGCTGAAAAGTAAGATGTCTGCAAACAAAATGAAATCAGTGCATTAAGGATGCATTCCTATAAATGAAAAGGGGAACTTTACCCACTAATCTCTTATACATCCAACCCAGGAAATAAACACATATAAAAGCGGGTCACTTAAATTAAACAAGCAGACACTCCATGGAGCAGAACGTTATCCAGTGATCTGTAGGGGCTTCACTCAGGGACCTGCAAAGATTTCCCAGTAGGACCCAGCATTTCACATGTGAATTAAATTAGCAACAACCACTGCCCCGTTGCACAGACCTCCAGGTGCTCCAGGACTGTGCTCAGCGGGGTCTGTGTGATCAGGCAGAGGTCGATGGAGCCCGGGGTGGGCTGATGAGCTTTTGGCTCAAACTCTTTCCCACGCTCATGAAGGTTGAACTTCTGGTTCCCGAAACTCAATGCCTTCCGGTTTCCCTGCGAACAAGGTCACAATAATGTAAAGGACACTAAAAACAAAAACAGTCATCATAGGTTAGAAGAAATAAAGGAAGTCCAAGCAAATTCAAGCTAGTAAGGAGAACAAATCTACAGCAGACCTCAAGCATCAGTGTCAAACATGGCAGCAGTACTCTCTCACATACTCCTTTGCTATCGGAAAGTCAATAATAGTTGGTGTGGGCACCTGAGAGGAGGCTGAAGAAAAATAGCCATGATATTAGTGGGTGAAGGTCAAAGCTGGTCTACGGTTGCATGAGGAGGGAACAGGTCAGGTAGTAACAAGCAAGGGTCATGGGTTTAGGAGTAGCAAGAGGGAGCAAGCTCCAGTTAGTCGTTTGGTTGCATGGGTGATGAACCAGTCCAGCAGCACCATGAAGGGAACCACCAATCTGATAGGTTCAAGGGTGGGCCAGTAGTATAGTGGCTCCAAGAGGTAGCTTCACCATCCTGCGGTTGAAAGAGAAGGGCAGTGGTCTGATAGTTGCAAGAGTAGGGCCAACAGTCCAGCTGCGTCAAGGGAGGGTTACTAGTCTAGTAGTTGCAAGGGGAGGCTAGTAAGTGGAGAAGGCTCAGCACCAGTCAATTGAGTATATCTCTGCATGAATGAGGTGGTTCTGCTCCAGCGGTCACAGCCAGCTCCAAAGTAAGACATCAGCCTGCATCATCACCACCAGACTCACACATCCAATCTTTAGCTAAATAGCTAAATATTCAATATGGGACACTATCTAGGAAAAGGGGACAGTTTTGCCCAAAGGTGTCCCACGATTGTGAGGGAAACTCAGAACTACCTTGAAGGTGACCACATCCATGCCAAGGACTCGGGAGTAGAAATGGATTGTCTTCTCCAGGCTCTTCACAGTGAGCACCAAATGGTCCAACCGATGAATGCGGAAGGGCGGAGACCCCTGACTGTACCTTCTGGAAGGCAAGGAGGGCCCGGAGAGTCCATGCAGATGAGGCTGTGAAGTAAACAAGAAGATGAATACTGTGGAGTGTGTAAAAGAAGAGGAGAGAAGAAAGGGAGATGGCAGTAAAAAGAGTAAGAAGAAAGTAAGGAGCAGCAAAATAAATTTCATGATAAAGACGTAGGAAAGATTATTTTTTTAACACATTTTACATTATAAATACATCATACACCCCAGTGAGTTGAGAATATACACAAATACAATGCAGCCAAGGGAAAAATACAACTAGAGAATGCAATAAAATTTCCATGGCGAGGGTGCCAATGCATGGTCTTTCAGATTTAACAAAGGGGGGGGAAGTTGGGATTGTGCATAAGTAGATGGTCTCAAATATTTAACATGTGAATAGTGATATTATACCTGCAAAGATGGTCATGCTGATAACCCCAACATAATATGGTTTTTAAAACCTGATGTCTAAGCTGGAATTATAGTTCTGTTAATTAAGTTTTTCCTGCAGGTTTTATTACTGGAAGTTCTCATTCTGCTCATCATTCTTACATGACCGATTAGGAAGAATTAAAGTGAATGAAGGACAAATTAAATGAGGTACTCTAACACCTGTTATTTACAACTTTACAAAAAGTAAGACAGTGATACTTAGAGAAATAGGTGCATAATTAACATTTAAACTATCAGATCTGCTTCTGAATGTAAAATGAGGTTTCGAGCAGCACTACAAAGTACAGACAAAATAAAACACACATTTATCTCCAAGGTTCTCTGATCACTAGGAGATGCATGACTAGATAGAGAACAATAAAAGAGGTATGCTTTTTTACACAGAGTATGTACATACACATGTGTAGCCTGCTGTGTGAAACACTGTATATTACCGCTGCTGCAGTCTGACCTCCTGCTCAAGTTTGTAACCGCTGTCAGCCAGACACCTCACCACTGCTCTCAACCTCTCCCCATAACATTGCTTTCCTTCCTCCTAACATTAACCTTTTTGCCTCCATAAACAGTCTTTTTTCCCACCTAAACTTAACCTTTTGCCCCCCATAAAGTATTTTCCTGCCTAAACTTTAACCTTTTGCCTCCTGTCTTTTTTCCCCACCTAAACGTAAAATATTTGCCTCCATAAACAGTCTTTTTTACCGCCTAAACTTAACCTTGTTGCCTCCTTTTTGCCTCCATGACCTTCGTTTTCTCCCGCTTATTCGTGACCTTCTCTCCGGTCATTTGGGACTCTTTTTCTCCTTTTTAGTAACATTGCATCTTTTGCCTTATCGTGTTCTCTAATTCTCGCTTAAAAGTAACCTCTTTCCCCCTCGCACGTCATGTCTTTTCTTAACCCTGCTCAGTGCCAAGCCCCCTCTCAGGAAACTACTTAATGGAGGCCGCGACGGGGACGTGCATTTGGCAAGCCCCTCTGTGCCCGTCCACACCTGGACTGCGCCCAGTGACAAGACCCCTGGTTCTCCAACAACCCCCAGATTCCCCAGAGTCAAGTTAACTTCCCTGATCCCAGGACCTCACAGAGAGCTCTGCAGCCTCACTTACCCTCAAACATAGGCAGGACCCTTTTCCTGCCGACATTACCGATTATTCTGCAACGTCGACCCACCACCCCTCAGAAACCAGCCCATACCCACTGACAAAAGAGAAATCCAATGCCTCCTGTTCAACACCCAATCACTCCACAAACATGCCACAGAAATCTGGAACACCATCACCTCCCTCACCCCAACGTCATCTTCCGCTCTGAGACATGGCTCAACCCTGCTCCTGCACCAGACACTGCCCCGCTCACTTCCAGGGGCTACAAGATCATTCACCGAGTCAACAAACATGGAAGTAGTATAGCCATCATCCACACAGAGTCCCTCCACTGCACAGCAGCCACCAATGACACCACCCCCATTATGGTACATCTAAATTTTAAACTCAACATAAACAGCAAGTCAATCATCAGGGGCACCCTGGCATACAGACCACGTCCCACCATCTGCAAGGACATCACCTACTTCCTAGCCTCCCTGGTCATCCTCTCCAAGAACTTCATCTACCTTGTAGACATCAATTTCCACAGGTGACCCAAGCGATGACAACACAGCAAATGTAATAGATAGCATGAACAACCTCTGCCTCACCAAAATCATCACTGACCCCATGCCCTTAGCTGGAAACAGTCTGAACCTGATCTTCACAACCGCCAACAGAATCAAATACAGCTACACCTCGGAGATCTCCTGGTTCGACCGCTCAATCTTCCACTTCTCCATCTCCACCACCCACAACATTGCCACCGACCAGCACCGCCCATCGGATCTGGAGCAAGGAAATAGAAAATCTATGGACCAACACCCTTCACATAATCACATCCCTCAAACCTACAAAACAAGGCAGACCCTCCAAACACACTAACTGATTTACTCCTGAAGTAAATGCCTCCAAATGCAATTGCAAACGACTAGAAAGAATCTGGCACACCAACAAAACACTCAGCGACCGAGCACACGTCAAAGTTCCTCTCAATAAATATATCACATATGCCTGAAAACTCTGAAAAAGAAAGCCCAAGCCACCCACCTCTAAGCTAGATCCAACCATAGCAAGGAACTCTTCAGCATCAAAGAGTTCACCAATTCCCTTAGCAACTGAGAACACTATAAACCCCTCGCAGGATCTCTACAACACCCTCCCAGACTTCTTCTACAACAAAATGGTCACCATTTACGAACACTTCAACCTGCAGCCAACAAGGGACAACTTCGACGAACTCCTCAACAGCAGTGACCACCTCAAACACTATAATCACTATGTGGGATCAACTAATCACACAAACCAATCTACAATCTACCATCATGAACTCCATCCACTCAGGAGCACCCAGAGTCCCCTGCCCCCACCACATGCACAACCTACGGAGCAACTCCATCAGTAAGGAACTCACCACCATTCTCAACTCATCCATCACCTAAGCCTCCTTCTCAAAAGGATGGAAAAAGGCAGAAGTAAAACCTCTGCTAAGAACATCTACCGCTGACCCGGCTAAAGTCCTGGAGAAAGCAATAAACAGCCAACTCTCCAAAACCTACAGATCAACAACCACCAGGATCCATCTCAATCGGGATTCCACGCTAATCACAGCACCAAACCACCCTAATCCAGCCACAGATGACATCCAATCTCACCTAGACCAGGGAGAGTCCGCAGCCCTAATCCTCTGACCTCTCAGCAGCCTTTGACATTGTGTCACACTACACCCTCCTACACGGACTCCATCAGATGGTGATCCAAGGAAATGGACATGGGTTCTGGGTGTGGGTCCAAGTTTGGTCAGACACCAGTTGGAGTCCCATGTTGCCAAAGATCACTACTTCTGTCTTGTCAGTGTTGAGCTTGAGACATTTGCCTTTCATCCAGTTAGTGACTTCAGTCACGCAAGTGGTGAACTTGTTTCTTGTGTTGGGGTTCTTGTTCGTGAGAAAGAGAATTTAGGAGTGATGTGACAACTATTAATTAGTCTATAACTCTAGGAAGGATTCTGCCTTTTGACACATTTGGTTACATTTGTGTTGTGTTTTTGTAAATAGAGGATGAGGCGTAAGGGCCAGAGCTGCTGACTTTTGAACTGGGGATCCATGTTCGTGTCTCGGCGTCAGCTCAACACCAGGTGATTCTGGGGAAATCACTTTGTTTCTCAGAGCCTACCAAAAATGAATGTGTCCTTTTGTGATGTAACTGGTGCTCATGTAAAGCACTTTACTAACTTTGGGTCGAGTTCGCGCAATAAAAACTGAAAACAAAAAAAAAACATTTGCAATACAATAGCTCTCGCATTTGGGAGAGTTTGAGCGATTGGCATTGTAAATGACAATGACTTTTATTTATGCGTTTTGAAAATCTGCAAGTGGTGCGTGAACACACACTTTGTACTTATAGTCCTTGCTTATGAGAAGCAAGGCCGGCCGTAAAAGAGGTGCACTTATTGCTAGCCTTGCTTATCATAAGCAACTACTATAAGTACAAAGTGCATGTTTACCCACCTCTTGCAAGTTTTCAAACCACACAAATAAAAGGCATTGTCATTTACATCGTCAATAGGTCAAATTCTCCCAAATGTGAGACCTACTGAATTGCAAATGCACCCAATTGCAGTACCAGGTCACGTGGCCCTCTCCGCAGTTTCTATCTGAAGGAGAGGATTGGTAATGCTTGCAGGCTTGCCACCCACTTGCATGTAAATCAAATTTTCACAATGGACTCTGGCTGCTGTTAATTTCCTTCCCCCAACAGTTTACAGCCCGTCTCACTCCTGACCTGAGCTCTCAGCCCTGTGTGCTCTGTGATATTGTTATAGCCTGACAAATGGCTTGCAGGCTACATGAACTGATGTGCTGTAGGCGCTTTCAGGAGTACAAGCAATAAAATGTTTATTCCTTGCTGTCTCATTGTCTCCAATCCGACAAATCAAATAACTTGTATTTCCACAGTAGATTTAATTTGTAAAGGTATATCAATAAATAAAGAAATATGTGAGGTACTCGCCATTGTTATCTCAAAGTCTGCTATGAAGTTCTGTAGGTAAACTGAATAAACAGCTACCCATGTCATTATCAAATTAAGTCTCTTTATTGATGTCATGACAGCACTTTCATAATTGCTTTATTAACCTTCTTGCTTTTCTCAAATTAGCTTGAAAATTCAGCATTTTCTCCACTAGTTTTTCAAAAATTTCTTGGGGGCGGGGTGAGATCCCCCCAAATGGCATTAGGGCTCGCTCGCCACTGGGCACTCATCCAGAACTGTTATATGGCCGTTAGTGTCATTGTCGACATTGTTAAGTTAGCCTGAGCTCTGCTGCCATGATGCTGCTTTTGCGCACGATACTACATGACTTTATTTTGCAAGACTCGGTTTGTGCCTTTCGCATGAGAACTGTTTGCTTTCTGCATTGTCTGCCTGTTCCTGGAGTTTAGTCTGAACACGATGTGCAAGATCGATAAACAATGCCCCTTGTTATTCTGTTCTGGTCAGTCCCTAGCACCTAGACAAAAATCCTAACACAGTGTGCTGCTGGAAACTAGTGCTTTGATATTAGGGGGATGCATGTTGTTCTAAAAAGACACTTGGAGAGGGACCTTTCCAGGGAGAAGAGCTATGAAGCTCCTGTGATGTAAAACATCCATCTAGGCACTAAGGTATGGGGTCTACTGACGAAGCCCAGAGATTTTCTTTTATATAATTAACTTCACCTTACCAAGGGGAGGGTGGTTAGGCCTTATAGTCCTTTTTCTACTGTCTGTATATAATGACATCCCCCTTTATATTCTATGGAATTGTAACAATGCTAACTGTTTTAGGTTCATGCATTTTGCTGCTGGTAGTGGCTCGTACACTGCATTATAGAGCACGATAGTTAAAATAAACATTTTGAACTATAACCGTGACTGACAATTCTTATTGTGGACAAGTACGAGTGAGTGAGCGAAAGGGTATGTCTTGCTACCGCGATTCCTGAGAGAGTCGGGAGTGTTGTGTTCTGGGTTGTCTAATCATTTACAGCTTCATGATTATGTAGGAGAATGTCACCCGCTGTCACTGGCTGCTTCTGTACTGTGTTTGGGACTGAATCTGGACATCATGGCGTCGAGGAGCTGATGGTTGCTGAGGTGGTCCATGAGGCATTGCTTGATTAGTATCTCCAAGACCTTTGCCAGGTATGGTATGAGGGAGATGGGTCTATAATTGGAAAGTGTGGCTGGGTCAGTGTTTGGATTCTTGAGCAAGGGCATCAAGGTGGCATGTTTCCAGGAGTTGGGGAAAGTGGCTGAGTCAATGGAGGCATTGATGATGGGTGTTAGTGCTTTGCTGATCAGTACGAGTTCTTTGGCAAAGGCATGGTGGGGTTAAGGGCCATCTGGAGCCCTCGCCCCATCAGGCTGGTTTTCTTGGTAGCAGCGATTTCCATGGTGGGGAAGGCAGGCCACGAACTCATGGTTTGTTCATCGGCCGCAATGGAAAGTTGAATTGAGATCGTGACAGGGTTTGGTTGAGGGTCGAAGTTGGTGTATTACAGGTGATTTTGTTGCAGAAGAATTCAGAGACTTGTTGCAAAGGTCTTGTGAGGGGTTTCATAATGCTGGTGGAAGCACGGTGAAATCTTTGAGGTTGGCAAAGATTTCCTTCGTTCTGTTAGTGAATGTGTCGATACAATCTGCAATGGCTGTGCCCTTGGTGTTCCATATCTACTGGTGGTAGTGTCCTACGGCGGATGTGAAGATGTCTTTAACCGGGGTATTTTGACTTGATTTCCATTTGTTCTCTAGTTGCTTGTAGAGGCGTTTCATCAGCCTGAACTCCTTTGTGTACCAGCTGGCCTGTGGCGGGCTCTAGCCATTGGGTTGTGTTTGAGGGGAGCAAGAGTGTCGGCGCATGCAGTGATCTAGCTGTTGAGGATCTTGATGGCTTTGCGCGAGCTGCTGGTGTGCTCAGACTGGTGCTCAGAGAGGGAGGAAGCCCACTCCTCTTCTGAGATGTTTTTCAGTTGTGGTAGGTCTGTGGGGGTGCCAGATGGGTATTCTGAAACCGACGAGTGTGTGGTCTTTCGAGGTCACAGTTGCTGGATTGTCAACTGTGATGTTGCTGTTGATGAGATAATTTGGTCCATAGGTGTCCGGGGGTGTGGGTGGATTTGGAAATGTACCAGGTGAGAACAAGGTTTCCGAGGTTTGCTAGAAGAGCTCTAGAGTTTGGGTTGGTGTGGTCTTCGAGGTGAAAGTTATGGTCTTCAAGGTGCTGACGTTGATGAGGAGGGGTGCGACGGAGTCCGTGATGTCACTGGTGAAATTGGTGTGAAAGTCCTGGTGGTCTGTATAAGAGGGTTTTGCCTAGGGAGAAGTTGGATGTGATGCGTATCTTAAACATTTAGTGTTACACATAGCTGGTGGGGGTGTACTAGAAGATGGTAAGGCTGATGGTATCATTAAATATGATAACTCAATGCCCGGGCTGGTGCCGGTGGTCTTGCCAGGCAATCTTGTAGCCGGTAGAGATGGCAGTAGCAATGTTCAGTGCTAAAGTTGGGTTCAGCCATGTTTCTGTGAAAGAACAGGTCCAGAGCATGGTCGTGCAGTAATTCCCTTATCTCCATGGCATATTTGGTGGGCAAGTAGGTATTGAGGAGCATGGATAGGAGTGTGGCATCTTGTTTGGGTGGTGTTTGGTCTGTGCCAGCAGGTGGCTGGTTTGTGTGAGCATTAGCGAGTGGGATGCTTGGTGTTGTTGGTGCGGGAGTGGTGTATGTAGGGTGTGGGAGAGTGCATGAGAATTTGCTAGGTGTGCACCTGAATGTTCTTCTGTGTTGTGTGGTGCAGTGCAGCAAGTGGTGGCCGGGATGAAGAGCAGCGAGGAGAGCAGCAGGGTATCAGTGGGTGGGGGGCAAGGAAAACCAGGATTCCTGCCACCGGGGGTGGATGGGCACAGACAGGCTTGCCCTTTGGCGCTCCTTCAGTGTGCCAGCGGTGTGGACACTCGCAAATGTTGCACAAATGTTTAGCAAAAATTTCTTTCGAGTTGCTTTTTTTGTGTACATTTTATTTTTAAAGCAATCATCAATCTAGCTTTAATGCCTCTGCATGTATTTGGATAGCAGCAGGCACTCCTCGTTAACATATGATATGTCCATACTGTGGGACTGTGCCCCCCACTTTGGACTTATTGGACTGCAGTGGTACAGAAGCCGGAGGCCTCTATGGACACCACCACTGAGGTGGAAGCGCCCTTGATACGGTTAGGGATTTGGAAGCAACGACATAAATGAATATTGATAGATCTGGAATTTATTATAGCGAATGGAGACATTACCAAAAAGTGGGACACTTGCCAGAACACAGGATTGGGAACCAGGGATTGGTACATGCACAGCATTTGAAAAGGGAATACATGCGATTAGGGCTGCTCAAAAAGTTTTGGGGAGGTTGGACACTGGACGGAGATTGACTAGAGTAATGCCAAGGAATGAAAGAAGATGGATCGAGGGGTGCTGAGCATCCTGGATGTCTGCGTGTAGGTGGGACTAAGAGGCTGGCATGGTTGTGATGCTGCACTGTTCATACAGAAACGGAGGTGATGGTTATTCTGCTATTCTCTGTTTCTGTAAGCCTTGTATACGCCCATGGTGGGAGTTTCGGATAAGTATGTAATGCTGTAGTTCAGGCCTTGAAAAATCATTAAAAAGTTACCAGACCTGCAGGTCGAGTGACTGGACTTATCTAATCCACCTACCTGTAATGCTCTTGAACCATACACTAGTCTAAACTATGTGATACTGGGCAAACATTTTTAGTTCACAAAGCCACCTTTCTCTTCATTATCATGCATGAGAGCACCTTCAAATGTTTGAGTTCAGCATGTCTTTTTTGTTTAATTTAATACACTAAATGTTTGCTCCATGTATAATACAAAACTAGCCCGCATACAGGGTATGCTTGACCCTGTGACTTGTCTCAACTCATTAACAGCACGGTCATCACGGTGGAGCAGGAATGTTTCTTAATTCATGTTTAGGAACTCTCACTTTTAATAAATATATTACTAAAGCATAATGTACTAGTGCACTGCAATTTACATTCAGCGCACTTTCCATTGGAATGGCCACATTTCCCACTGACATGAATTTTACTAATAAAAATAATTTGCGTACATGCGATAATGTGTGGAAATGGAGTTTCTACAAATGTTTATCATTCACATAGCACCAAGTAAAGTGTTATGGTTTGTTTTGATCCTATTAAAATCTTTGTTACCATCACACTCCTGAATTACAAAAAAAATTGGTTTCCTAAATTGCATTGTTTATTTACAAGCTATTTAAATGTTGTGTGTTTTAGAAAATAAAACTGCCTTCCTAGAGCCTTTTGCTTCACAAACATTGTCAGACTGTTCAATTTACAAAATCCTCTAACTTTTGCAGTCAGAAAGAAAAGAAAACACCAATCTCCAGGATAAAATAAGCAGCAGTTTGTAAGAAGACATGAGCTGGCGTCTGACCTCTGTCTTTGAAGGTACAGTAAATGTGACAAGATTTAAAAGGCTTCTTTACAGCTCATTCACTTTCTGAATGAACAGAACACTTGTTTGCCAGCTCCATCTTTTCATAATGCGGGACTGGATTGGGTTTACTTGTCTAAAAGTCAAAATAATCATGAAAACTTGTCCTTTACCCCAAACAAAATTATTGGTTGTCGGGCAACAGGCAGACGATGCCTCTGGGAGGAGTACAATCGTCATTTCAGTCATTCATACATGATTAGCTATATCTCCATATATGTCACACAATGAAAAACAGACGCCTCATGTAATACTAAGACTACGAGGCAGTGACATGCACAACCTAGGTATGCCGGGTGTCCCTGTTGGCTGCCTTTACCTAGTTGTATGCAGGACCTCATGCTGCTTTGATCCTCAGGGCCATGGCTTGTCTAAGCCCAGGAAATGCAGTTTTGAGGTCTCGAGACGAGTAAAGGGTGGCGGGGGGAGGGGAATATCAGGCTGCCCTCAGTTATGACCAGCAGGGAAGTGGTTTTTATCTACCTCCAGGATATGCTGTTTTGATGAGGGGTGTGCACTGCATCCTTACCTTATCTTTGCACTGTAACTAAAAACCTTGCTTGGATGTATAACAAGGTGACAGGAAAGTTGTTGTTATTCAAAAGAGATCCTGGAATGAATGTGACCAGTTGATACCTTGATCACTCTCACAGACAAGCTATTATTTTGCAACTAAATTTCTTCATCAGGTATGTGATCATAGCCTATCTTCTGTTTTGGTATAACTTCATTCCTCAGGCAATTGACATGCTGGTTCTCCTTCAGGTCCTTGTTCTTATTTAATTAGATACTGTGGGCTCTGGCTTATCTTAGCCTCAATTTAAATCTCAGTATATATTATTCAGTTTAATGGTCTCAATTCACGAATTTTGGAAAGAAGGAATAACGTGATGGCGTTGCCAAGATTTGATGGGAGGGTTCAATTCACTGAGTGATCCTGGCGGTTAACAAAAATCCATCTTCAGACTTTATCTCTTTCACAGCTTCAATACTGATGTTGCTTCTATCCCGGCCTTCATCTACATATATTTCAAAGCTATCCTACCCTCTTCTTTTCAAATTCTCTTCAGTCTGGGCTACTGACAGCAGACTTCACCAGAGCATGTCCATCTACAAGGACTCCCACAACATTTACATTTGTTGGTATCATTCGACAGAAACAGCGTTGGTGCTGGAGGAGGATAGTGGACGGGGGTGGCAGAGCGATCCTGGTTTTATTAGATCTCTCGGCGGCGTTCGACATCGTAAATCACAAGGTGTTGGTGCAGCGGTTGAGAGATATAGGGGTGGAGGATAACTCTCCTCTCCTCCTTATTAGAATCTAGAGAACAAAACATACATTGGGAGAACATACAGTCTGGAACTTTCCAACTCCCATGTGGTGTTCCGCAAGGATCTGCTCTGTCGCCAACCCTCTTTAACATATATGTGTCCTCACTGGCCCACGAAGTCAGGAAACATGGTTTTTTCCTCGATTATGTACGCCGATGACTCACAGCTCACCATCTCAGTTTCCAAACCTTCAGAGCCAGTAGCCATTGGCTTTCATGCATGTCTGAAAGACATCATGTGCTGGATGAGCTCAAATTTTCTGAAAATAAATACGGATATAACCGAGGTCCTAGAATTCGGTAAAGGACCGTCGTTATGGAACACTAACTGGTGGCCCACAAAGGTGGGAGTTTGTCCTACCCCGTTTACCAAAGTTAAAAATTTGGGGGTGATCCTTGACGAACAGCTTAATCTGTCGGCCCATGTCAACCAACTAAGTTCCTCCTGCTTTTTCCTCTTACAAACATTGAGGAAAATCTTCCCGTTCATCGCATATGAACTCCAAAAGACAGTTGTAGTTGCACTTTTGTTATCCAAATAAGATTACTGCAACGCACTCTTTATGGGAATCGATAAGGCACAGGAGAGGAAGTTACAATCATTGCAAAATGCGGCGGCCAGATTACTCATGAACATCCCCAAGGGTCGCCCCACCTCAGAGGCCTTTAGAGCACTACACTGGCTCCCTGTCCATCAAAGAGCCAACTTCAAGGCTCTCTGTTTAGTGCATAAGGCCCTCTATGGAGCCATCTCCAGGGAGATGCGGAAACTTTTCACCAGGTATTTTCCAGTAAGAACTCTTAGATCCTCTACGGAGGGCCTTGTCTGTGTTCCAAAAACACGCACGGTAAGATGGGGGGGCCGTACACTGTCTTTTTGTGCGGCAAAACTCTGGAATCAGATGCCATCTACCTTGCGTCGCCAACCAAATCGGATGAGGTTTAGGAAAGAATTAAAAACCTGGCTGTTTGCTAAAAACTAAACATCCAGAGTCAGGTTTCTCCAATTACCCATGTATCACAGTTAGTGCCAAGACGCCTCGGCATTTGCTGTGCTATATAAATAACAATTCAAATCAAATCAATATTGAGCCTCTATGTATAGATGCATTCACTGTTTAGCCGCTCTTGATTTTAATTTTAAACTCAGAACACTTCAAGCAAATTATGTTCTCCATCTTCGATTGACTGATTAGTACTATCTGTAAAGGACCCACGATCCAGGCAGACGTCTTAGCGCGGATGATTCTATCTGCCTGACTGAACGAATAAGAGAGTGAGGTAGAGCGCTTAATATCAAGAGAAAGTGAGTTGCACAGTCTTGGGCCCTTTACAGAAAATGAATGTCCCTCCCATGTCAGAACATTGAATCTGGGAACTCAAACATAATCTTATTGTTCCTGTAAGAGTCTATCAGAGTTACCGGTTGCCAGCATTTTGAAGATGGGTGCTGAGCTGCCCACGCACAATGGGCAGGCACAGTATATGGACACCATGGTCCAAGACGTCGAAACGGTAGACGTGCCCCACGCCAGAACTGTCAATAACACCTCAGGACAGATTTATCATTATTTCAGGCAGCGCAGCAAACCACCTTGCTGCGCTGCTTGACAGGGTAGGAATGCAAAGTATTTAACATGATACTGCGCATTCCTGTCCTTTCCTTGCATTGGCACACAATGTGCTGCCTAGCGCCAACGCATGCACCCCTGCGCTGTGAGGCAAGGCTGCCTGCACTGTGGACAGGATTGTTTTTGTGCAGAAAGGGACCCCTTCCTACACAAAAAGAAATCCTCAGAGGGATTTTCCTCTTTCTATGTGAGCTGCAGAATGAAGCTCGCAAAGAAAGAGTAAATACCAAGAACAAATAAAGATATTTCTCCAAGTTTTGTCTCACCTGGGAAGGCCTAGCATTTGGATGCATTCCCAGATCTACTAGTAATGGTAAATCTGGGAATGGGCCAAAATCCACAAATGGATGCTTCACCAATGGAACGCCTCCCTGGGGCAGAGTAATGCAACGCAGCAATTTGTGCTGGGTTACATTAGATTTATCAAGCCACGCCCAGTGACCTAGCGTGGCTTGATGGATCTCACTTAATAGTTGCATCACCATGAGCCCCCTCGCATGGCGCAAGGGCATTGCAACTCGTTGATAAATCTGTCCCCTAGAATCTACTAGCAAGAACCTGGCACAGCTGATATAGTTCCATTTAGTGGATAAGAACCAGACTGTAAGGGGGACAGAATGAAGCTAGGAGACTCAGCCATCCGCAATTATTGCACAGACATTTACTAAGATCTCTGCTGGAACTACATAAGGCGATACAAGTCCCTTCCACCAGTGCTCACGGAAGGAAAATAACCTACTTTAAACTTACTTTTGTATTACTTTCTACAAGTATACAGTGCTTTGATCAAACCAAGCATGGAAATACAAAATAAATCAATAATGTGGGTTAATCTAACATGCATCACATAATATTAATTTCAAATAAGGTCCCTCAATGACTCAGTCCCAATTTTCTCATAGTAGATGGAAAAATGTACGGTAAAAGGGGACAACAAATAATGTAACGGGGCCAAAATACCTTAAACAGTTCTGACTACAAGTAACACTTTACCACACCCTTGCCCCAATACAAAGAGCTCCCTCACTTCTATTCACACATCAACTCCATTGCCAAGATCGCACGTTATCAGCAGCGCCTTCTGTGGGGGATTCGTTGGTTCTTACCGGAAAAAGACCTAAAAACCTTGGTCCAATCGCTAGTTCTCTCTAGACTGGATTATTGCAATTCTCTTCTGACTGGCCTACCCAAATCTCACCTCTACCCCCTCAAATCCGTCCTCCATTCAGCAGCGCGCTTCATTTCAGGGTCCAAACTAAGTGACCAGATCACTCCTATCCTGTCTTCTCTCCGATGACTACCCATCGAGGCAAGATCCATTTACAAAACGGCCTGCATCACCCACAAACCCTTGCACACTTCCTCCCCTCGTTATCTGGCGAATAAACTGAAATTGTCAGGAGGCTTGAGACCTTCTCGCAATGCAGAAAAGTTTCGGCTTGAGCCCCCCTCCTTCAAAAGGGAAAAATCTATGGCTCAATCGTTCTTAGGTAATGCAGTGAGAATCTGGAACTCGCTTCCTCCATTGCTCTGTGCCACCACCTCTGTCTGGATCTTCAAAGCTGACCTCAAATCTCTTCTATTCCAAAGACACTTTCAGGACTAATACCTTAATTCTCAGACCCCTCTAGGAAGTTTGTTAGTCATTGTAAATTTGTAATATTTTCTTGTACATTCCTCACCCTTGCTTGCTGTGTTTGATATTGTGTTCTTGCCTTCTATGTTTTTCCCTACATATTGTGTCCTGCTATTTTTGTAACGTTCTATTTTGTAACATTTCTCTCTTGTAACGTAACTGGTTCTATTGTACAGCGCTTTGACACCTTCGGGTAAAGTCCGCGCTTTATAAAAATGCATTAAATAAAATAAAATAAATGTGCTAAGCTTATCCCAGGCTTGGCAGAAGATTTACATGGCCCGTTTCAACATACTGCAGCGGGGCCCTTCAAAGAACAAACACTTGTTTCAAGGTTGGAGAGAAAAAAAGAAATTCTGCAGAGAAAAGAAAGTATGGCCGATCTAGGATCTGGTGACATCTAGTGGTCTTAGCTGAGTTTGTTGCCTCATCAATAATAAATAAGGCAGCTTTGCTTTAAAATCCATAAATATTGCAGCACAAGTGTGGGGAATATTGACCCCTCCCTACTCCCACCACTTTGTCAAGCCTGTCTTCCATTTACAATCCCTACATATCTTCACTATTTTCCCCCAAGGTCCAACCTCTCACGCATGTCATATAATACACTCTTCTTCTATACCAGAGGTTTCAAGATGCTCAAGTCCATGCATAAAGTACTTGTTCACAACAGGATTTTTTTGCAGTCTGGGAATTGCAGCTGTGCAATCGACCCGGTACACCTGATAATTTTTAAAGCCCAAAGCATCTCTTCCCCTCCTGTATCCCACATAGCTGCCATATGGCTGTCAGCCATTTGTTACATTGTCAGCCAGTTGTGAATATTTCAATCAGCACTCAAAAGCAGGTGTATTCTGGGACTTGTAGTTTTGCTTCCACGCTGTTCGCAGGAGCTCAAAAATCCTGTCACGGAAAATGCTACTGGCGGAAGCCGAGACTGATTTAACAAGCATTGAAATAGCCACTAGGTCTCGCCTTTGGGACCTTATAAGTTTTGAGTTATGCAGCACAATATCCTTGGTGCAACAACATCAAGTATTGCATGGCTAAACACTTATACGGTCCCAAAGGCGAGACCTATTGGCTATGCCAATGCTTGTTTCTCCCGAAGTTAATACCACTATGGACAAAGGAGCCAGCACGGTGCAAATCTTTAAATTACTCTATAAGCACATTATGCATTATGATTATATAATAAGAGTTTTTTACGTTGAGAAAATAAAAGAAAACTAAATATTCTAATGGGTGTGGTGTTATTACTCCCTAGATAATGGTTAATATGAATACAGGAAACTCAAAATCCAAAGCATTTCACAGACTTCCGGCACCATTGTTAGAAATGCACAACGTTCAATCACATACAACAAGCTGAACGGAATCCCACAGTGATGCTGTCCACATAAATAATTACAGTCCGCAGTACACCGAGGTGCCAAAAATCACCAAGAAATTGCAGCAGCAGCATAAAAAAAGACACAAGAGAGACGCTCCCATCTAAACCCCAAGGCACACATCCAGCCAGCATAGCCAACATTTGGATTTTGCACTAGCTACCTAAACAAATTTAAGTTTAATATTTTCACGCTGACTCATAACGCGTCTTAGATCGCCGAGAACTCATGCTATTCAGGGAACAGCTGACGTGAAAACTCCTTGGCAGTTCCTTCCGCCTGAGTGAGCAGCACCTGCTGAGCTGACCACCCGAGCACTGCAACGTCGATGCGAATAAAGGGCAGTCTCTGGGCCCAGAGCTTCTTATATGGCTCAACCTATCTGGGAACTTGCGCACAAGGAAGACAATGCCAAATGTAGACATTTGTAAACGACTCCTTTGTTTAAACAAGCATACATCATCTTAAATGGCGCAGCAAGGAATAGCAGAATGCAGCGAAATGGAATGCCACATTTTCTTATTACAGTTGATTCGTAATGTCAGAAATAGTCTGTAACGAGAAAACCGAAGCTAGGTGTTCGTGTATGCTTCTTTCAGGTATTCGAAGACCGTACAACATAGTTATGTACACAAATCCTTTCTTTAAAAGGGTAACTGGTGGACATGCGCCTCAAATACGGATTGTAAAGGAATCCCCAATATAAATTAAATTAAAAAGAGAAAAAAACAAAGAGGAAATCTAAGTATTTTATTTACAAGCTAGCTATTCACCAGCACATTGACTATTTAGATCTCGTCCAGGAAGGGCATTCTAATAAAAAAGGTAAGCAGAAATAAGCCACCTCTGTTCATTTCTCGCTAGGCGGGGACGGTTTTCTGACACTTTCTACTTCTTAAACTGGGTGTGGACTAGAATTCTCGGACTTCCCGTGGCTGGCAATTAATTTTACAATAACAGAAAAGCAATTGACAAAATGAACACTGGAGGTCAGTGTTAGCTCTAAGAAAATCTTGGTAACACACGCAGAGAGACAATATAAATATGCATTCCTTTACTTCGGAAGGTTATAGGTCATTTTGGAAGCAATGTGGGTACCCATAATCAATGTTCTCATTTTGGTGGGGGAGGGGCAGAGCGAGGCGCTTGGGAGAGCAAGGCTTAATGAGCCATGAAAGCCACATGGCGGCTGCGTGCGTGCACGCGCTCGTGAACGCAAGCTTGAGGCCAGGAAAAGATTGTGGTAGCACTTTGAAAAGCCACTAACTAAATGTCTCGCAGAGCAGCGCATGCGCTGGCTCAGCGAGACCTAAAAATAGAGGTGGTCGAGCCACTTAACCCCTTCCCCGCTCATGACGGAACCGTTCCGTCATGAGCCACGGTTGCCGTGTGCTCATGACCGAACGGTTCCGTCATGCCACGACCGTTGGCGGCCGCTCCGCCCACGCGGCGCTGTTTCCCCGCCTGTGCGGGGGGACAACGCAACTGGGCGGAGTCATGACGGAACCGTTCCGTCATGAGCACAGCTCAACCGTGGCTCATGACGGAGCGGCTGCGTCATGAGCACAGCGCCACCGCGCTGCCCCCCCGCACCCCCCAGCACCGCGGCGGAATTCCCGCCGCGGCGAAGAGGTTAAAGCTCGTGCCAGATGTCTGACTCTGGGCCAGCTCGAAGTCCTCTTGAAACCTCGAGCCCAAAACGAGCCGAGCTTTCGTGTGGCTTCTGTCTGCCACCCTCGCTCTAAACTTGTGCACTAAGTTGAAAACTAAGGTTTAACATCCAGGTAAAAAGGAGACACATAAGACACCCATGTAGTGCATGATTTGTACAAAGTGGAACCAGAAAACCTGGCTTCCTCCTAACTGTGTGATGTTATGAAAATATTTTGTTTCACCAACCCACACCCCTCCCCCTTTTCTTCATTTTCTCAATAAACCTGAAAAGTGACTTATTAATGTCAAAGCTGCCGCACGTTACAGAAATGCATTTTTCTCTATTTTGCAGAGACTTATAAAATTATCATATTTAACGCGTCGTTTGTTGCACGATTCACACTGTAAACAAATGCAAGGCTCGGCTTGTGCACCGGTTCTCACAGCCGAGCCAGACGCTTGGCTCGACTTTCCCTGTTAATTTGCTGGGTCGCCTAACCAACTCTATTTAAACTCTTACACATGATTTAGAGAGGGTGAGACTGCAGCCCCAGCCCCGCCCCCTTAATGTACCACGCGCATCTAGCACGGGTACTTCCCTGTTCAACTGACAGTTCAATTGTAAAACAAAGTTTAAGCGTCGCATAAACAAGGTTTTTTCTCAATTACGCCACATTATAGCGCCGCGGCGCGCTCTCTCATTACACAGCACACAAAGCGCTCAGAGCTCTTACCCTCACACCACAGGACAACCGGAGCCCGGCCCGGAGCAGGCTCTGAACAGGCAGCATCTCTTCGGCTTCAGATGTGTCCGGACACCGGTCTTGGTGCTCGAGAAGCCAAGTACCAGGAACTGAAGGGAGCGCAGCACGTGACTTCATCCGCCGTAATGACTAGAGTATAAGCGCCTCTGCTAAAGAAGGGCGAAGAAAAGAGCTTTTCATAATACGAGAATAACCCGTGAGCCACAGCTCATAACTAGAACAGAGAGAATAAAGAGATTCTCAAGTAAAAGTATGAATTAGCTCCCTTGATAAACTGCGTATAAAGGCGCAAAAATACATGCATCGGGGAATGCGATAAAATACAGTAGGTAGAAGTCGGTTGTGACCGTAAGGGATTAGGAATTTCCTGCAGTAGGTGAATAAACTCATTAAGAAGTGAACATAAATGCAATGTATTAATCAGCACAATTGATTTTGTTAACCATGTTCTACTTTAGTTGCCGCTTTAACACGGTGCCCACACTGCCACTGGATAGTCAACATGTTCTGTTATTTGTTTACAAACTACAAGACATAAACTTTTTCTCCGAGATGACACATACAAATGAGATGCGCTAGCCATCTGCAGCCCTTTGCCTATCATTATTTATTTAAAAAAGCATTTGCAATGCAATAGGTCTCGCGTTTGTAAGAGTTTCAGCTATTGGCGTTGTAAATTACAATATCTTTTACCTATGTGTTTTGGTTAGTAGTGGAGTGGATTCATGGGGTGTGGAGTGGAACTATGTGGGTTGGATTGGAATGGTTAGTTATGGAATTGTGTGTGGTGGCATTGTGTGGTGTGGAGTGGATTTGTATAGTGAAATTATGTGGCATGGTGCGTAGTGGAATCATGTGGATAGTAGTTATGTGGTGTTGAGTGCACTGGAATCATGAGTAGTGGGACTGTGTGTCATGGAGTGTAATTATGTGGAATGGTATTTTGTGTAGTGGAGTGGTATGTAGTGGAGTTTAATGTTGTGTGTTGTTGAATTATGTGGCATGATATGAAATTCTGTGGTGTGGATTGGATGTATGTGGTGTGTTGTGTAATTGTGTTGTTGAGCTGAAATATGGGGTATGGAATGGAAATGGGTACAGTTGAATTGTGTGACGTGGCAGTGTGTGGTGTTAAGTGAAATTATTCTAATTAGAATTGCGTGGCAAGATGTGGAGTGTATTTGTGTGGATTGTGTTACCAAGTTTAAAAATGATGAAACATAATGTTAAAAATGGGGATCTCTAGTTGACAGTGGCTGGCGCCAGTATCCAAATAGGGACCCTTCTTCCTAAATCAGAGTAAGGGGGCTACACCCTTTGATAACCCTGCTCAACCCTGCGGTAACGTAGCACGAGCAGACAGGCCTATCTCAGAGGCAGTGTGTGAAGCATTTATGACCATACACAATAACGCAGTGAAGACACTACAAAGGGACACCACACAAGTAGTTATAGAAAAATGAGTATCTTTATATAGGCTTAACACAAGGCTCAAAAGCGATCAAAAAGCCACAATGCACGTAAATATAGATGCACTTAAAAAGCAATAAAAGCAATCAAAAGCGAGTGAAACTAATTTAGTTCGAGGCCGGGGTCTTCGCGACCCGGTGATGTACAATGTACCTGAGGTTTAAAGGGGCATAGCACGCAGCTTCGTGAGGGAGCCGCGATGATGAAAGGCGGACTCGCGGCGGCCACTGCTCCCAGCTGCAGCGTCATGCACTCACGATGATCCTGAGACAGTGATTAAAGGCGGGCACTCAGCGGCACAGCTCCTCAGCTGCAGTGGCCCACAATAGTGATAGTGATGATTCCCATAGCACAGGCAAATGCGGGCTCTCTGCGGCAACAGCCCCTCAGCTGCAGGGGCCTACAATAGCGATAGCGATGATTCTCGTAGCACAGGCAAATGCGGGCTCTCAGCGGCAACAGCTCCTCAACTGCAGCGGCCCACAATAGTAATAACGATGATTCCCGTAGCACGGACAAATGCGGGCTCTCAGTGGCAATAGCCCCTCAGCTGCAGCGGCCCACAATAGCGATAGCGATGATCCTCGTAGCACGGAAAAATGCGGGCTCTCAGGGGCAACAGCTCCTCAGCTGCAGCGGCCCACAATAGCGATAGCGATGATTTTCAGCCCGCGTTCCCCGCAGTAGACCCAGAGACTCTGAAATTCTCGACAGAAGCCTCACCTGCAAGTAGAATCCCCCTCAATAGGAATTCAGAAGGCTGATGGGTGACGTCTACTGTCCCTGAGACTTCAGCAGGAGGCCAGCTCAAATCAGGCCCTTGGGTAGTTGCTTCAGCAAGATGGAGGAAAGTTTCAAAGTCCTTTCCCTCTAGTTACACGGACAGAGGTTCGTCTTGACATCCCGAAGTAACACACCGTGTAGGGGTTTTAGCACAGACATTTATACCCCAAAAGTCTTTGTTCTCAAAAGTCACATGTCACTGAACCCAGCCAGAATCAGTTCTGCCCAGCCCTGGAGCACTTTGTTTACCAGGCTGCATCCTTCCTTTCAGAAAGAGGGGGTCTGCCTTCAGACGCACAGTGGGAGGTGGAGCCATCCTTCACCTTGCCAGGCACTGCCCTGCTGAGATCAAAGGGTCACCCCTCCCCATACTCCACTGCAGATCTCTCTGTTCAATCCAGGTCGGGCTTAGCCTGCCCTGTCCCTCCAAAACCAGACAGCCAGTACACATAACAGCAGAGCACACGGGAAGGCTTAGACAAGAAAATACCTCCTTTCTAGAAGTGTTTTTTTCAAACACCGAATACAAAAATATTCCTCACTGAAAGATGTACTCTAATATTCTGAGCTCAGGCATACTAAATTCGACTTTCCAAACATATTCCTTGGGTCAGCTAGGGTTATAGGGAATACCGCTTCATACAGTCACTTTACCATAGGGAGCATTCGCGCTGTGACCCTGAATGGCAGTGGCACAGCGCCCAGAGCATCTAACACCAGCAAACACAAAGGAGACAAAAGCGAAAGATGGAAAGGAGACCCATGCCAATGGTGCCAGGTCTAACACATAATAACAAAGAAAGGGGGGCTTTCATTGCACACAAATTTCCAAAATTGGCTCGATGTTAATGTTTAAAGATGTGCTAAACACTGATGAAAAGAAATACTTCACTTTCACAATGAAGTTAATTTAGTAACTGCGTCCAGAAAGTTGCAGACAGATGGCTGAAATGAAACAAAAACTTAGAAATATGAGTTCAAAAAATAAAAGTTATCAAATAGCTTCAGTGCCATGAAGAGATGTTATATAGATGCTCTCTTTATTATAAAAGGCATGGTGCGCATTTTGTCTGTATGTGTGGGCCATGAATCACCACAGCATAAACATTCATAAAAATGGTAAACAATGTAAAATTGTAAAATATATCATTCAGGTGGAGGGCAGCTCCAAAGAATAGTTTAAGATTTTGGAAAGGAGGCATAATTAGGGCAAATTAATGACTTCTGTTATAACATGTATTCAACATTGCTCTGGTGCTGGCATTCTTCTATTACAAAAGCAATTCCTTAACCTGACCTCTCAAAGGTATTCGATTGTAAGTCAGAATTTGCGTGCTTTAATATGTACGTTTCTCTATACGTTTGTGGAACTGGAGTATTTTCTTTTCAGTTTACACACCAGAAACATATTTGGATAAATAATTTTTTTTAGATGTCTTTATACCTGAGGGAATCTAAAAGTGTAGCTTAAACATATATTTGACCATTAAAGGGATCCCACGAATTAGTAGCAAGGAAAGCCTCACGGATCTCTTTGAAGGGCAAACTAGTATGGAACAAATGCTGCGCACTGAGTTGCCGTACCACTCTTTCTGTCCTATCTGTAACCTTCCCCCTCTCCAATATTACTGTGAACATGGTGCGAAGAGCACTCAATTGCTTCATAGGAATGGATGTTGAATTGTGTTTTATGGGTACTCGCATTTACTGGCAGATTGGAGGAGCTTAAGACACACTGGCGCCTGTCAAATAAACCAACCCTGTTTCTGGGATAAGTGCCAATCGCCATGTGTGTTCTAAGTTCCACTTGTTGCTTAGTAATGGCTATGCACCACTCCCTTCCTCTCACACTGCTCTAGATGACAATGTGAGTAACTGTTTATTGGCCTTTCACTAAAATCTGAAACTGATTTAGTGCTGTATGGTTTAAAGTCCATGGAGCAGATTTACAAAAAAGTGACTCACCCATAGTGGTTCGTCACTTTCCCGGCGCCACCCTGAGAAACCCTTGCGCCACCATGGATGCACCGTATTTACAATACGGCGCACCATGGCGAAGGATTGACAGATGCGTTAGAAATTCTGACGCATCTGTTAGGGCAAAAGTCACGCATTGCTAGAGTTGTGTCACAAGCCCGACGCAAGTCCAGCAATGCATTTCGAGGCCTATTCCCACTACACTGTATCACTCCTTACTCCTGCTGTAAGCACGCATAAGGTTTTGACGCAGTGGCGTCCTAGAAGTGATGCAGTGAAATCTTGTAGATTTCACTATGTCACTTTTACGAGGCACTTCCTGCGTGGGAACGCCCACCCTGCATACATAATGCCTGACCCAGGTATAAGGTGATGCAGGGCTTTACAACATGATGCATGTCCCTAGATGCAATTTGGCTGCATTTTTTATGCCGCTGCTACATCACAAAAGTGAGGCAACGGCGGTGCAAAAGTGTCACAAGGGGCTTATAAATCTACCCCTAAATGTTGCACAGGCGCTATGCTTTTACTGAACACATACACGGAGTAAAGCAGTTTGTACGTTTGGGAACTTCGCAGCAATGCCATGGTTTTCAAATGGCAGGTGCCTAAAAAGTACTTTTGATGAGGAAACGATGTTGGATTGTATGAAGTTTTGTATGGATGGTTCCAACGACTGTGCTAATGCTTTCATGGACAGGCGGTGAAAAAGCACTGTGGGTTGTGGCCCAAAAAGAGTTTGTTAATGTCAGCAAGGGACCTGCCCTTGCAGTCTGGCTGCACTGTTTCAGCTGGAGCATGACCAAGACAGATTTGTATATGGGCGATCTCTGTTTATAGTGGCATAGTGGGTGAAATTTAAAATAAGCATGGATATGTAAATAATATTGAAATGGGGTATGTGTATGCTGGAGCCAGCCAGTTGTTGTGGAGACAGGGTCTTCAATGAATGCCCAATAAAAGCATTTCATGGTGTGTAGTCTCTACATGAAGAAGCCTGGGACTGCAGTTGCTGCCGAGGGGCCGTGGTGATAGAGCCCCATAGGCCAGCAGGCCCTGCTGGGTGAGCGAGATAAAGCAGTGGCTGGAGCACATTTCGCCGGTTCTCTCTTTTTATTACTTGAATATGCTAGTGCTAGAAACAATAAAGTCCCTAAAACAGTTTTGTGCTGTAAGGATGTGAGACAGTCTATTAAAAAATGTTGGTAGTCAATAGAATGCACAAAACAGAAGGAACCAATAATGCTACAATGTCAAGTATCTACACTACACATAAGAATTACAATTTTTTTTATAAAAATTACCAATAACTAATCATATGTTGCAAAGCAAAATGTATTCAATACAATACCATTAAGTACATATATCATAAAAACATTTCATTAAAAGAATTTATCATTGTGGAAAAACAGTTTTCAACGCAGCGTTTCGGTATTTGGTTAGCACCTTCTTCAGGACAGTTTTTCTAAATATGTCAGAGGTGAGAATAAAATGCACTATATCTCACACTTCTGATGCATGCAATCGTAGGAATTAAAAACACGAGATTAAAGGCAGATGATGACCTTCTCAGTGAATTCGACCTTATAATGCAAGGTATTCACAGTGCATGTATGTACACTGGAGCCACCGTGAATTTATATATTCGGTGTGCTAATGAAATTATTGGATGAGACCAACCCTGCTGGTGTGATTGGATTGCTGAACCTTAAGCTGATGTGCAGTCATAGGAATGCGGTTAGCCCAGTCATAGGGTCATAACCGTCCGCCTGGTCTGGCCTTTCAATTAACCACCTGATTGTCTCCTTGCGGCCTTCCATATCCTGACCCGGGAGCTGTACACTGAGAGCACTCCTGTCTATGATGGCGTCCCGGGACTGGGGTCCCAGCAGCCACGATATGCTGCCCTTTCAGGGAGGGCTGCATTAATACACCTCACCTAAGCATGAGTCATTAGTGCCCACCCCCCCCAGGGAATTTCCCAAATGGGGCCTGCCATGATTGACTAGGCAGAGGTGTGCAGCCCGTTCCCGGCTAAACAAAAGGACATAAGAATCATTCTTACGTGCGCACACCGGCAGCCCAGTTCAGGCCTGGCAGGGGAGCACCTCTGGGCAAAAGACAAGATGTCTCAGTATCTTTCAGTAAAAATACAAAGTTATTCTCATAACACACGGCACAAACAAGCACAAAACACCAGCGCAAAATGCGGGAGTCCAATCAGCGCTAAAGTGCCAAGGAGAAAGCAAGCCATTCCTCACTCCAGCCAGCATTTCAGATGGAGAAAAGCTGCTCGGTGTGTTTTGTTTGATTTGGCTTAGATAATGGTGACATGAGCCTGCACTGTGCAATGTTGCCGATGCAGTCTGCAGAAAAACCAAAGAAGTGACCAACATCCTCATCATCAGTCATGTCTTTATTTTGTTAGCATGCACAAACACAACATCCGATCCAGCTCCCTGCTCGGAGAGTAGACTGTTTTTGCAATGGGAGAGTGCTCGCAAACATCTGGTGCGCCGTTCTTTAGTCGAATTTTTGTTTAATTATGGTCCAACTCTTCTGTTCTTCGCACTATATATTAACACAACTAGATGAACTATCCGTGCTCTGTTTTCCTTAGTACAGAAAAACAAGGCCATGGTATGTCAAGGCTGCTAAATACGTTGTCAAATGCCGAAATTCAGGGTGAAATACAATTACCATACAATCAGGCTCTCGATACGGCCGTTACTGCTGGCACGCATACACACCTTCACATAGCTGTTGTATGGTGCGGTAAACCACGTTAGGTGATCCTGACCACGACAACAGCTGTAAAATGTGCAGGAGTGAAGAACTGGATTCATGCTAGTCAAACCTTGCGAATTCCAAATCCAGTGGATAACAGAGAAGGAGAATACTTTGAAAAATTTGATTCAAGTTCCGAATCAGATACAGAAGAAATAGGAGCAAGACAAACTCCTGAAAGGGGGGAGTCAGAACCAAGGTCAGCTATAGCACCAGAGAATCTACCATTAAGAGGAAAATTGCAAATTTCCGACACCAGCTCAGAATCAGACACTGAACCAGTACAAGCACATAAGAGTGAAAATAAAACCCGTGAAGAGACTGTCAAAGACATTTTTGATAAAGAAGTTCTGTATGAAAAGTCAAGAGAAATTCCACCTGAAATAACAGAAGTAGATGGTAAGGTACCAGATACAGTGAGAGAGGGAAAGATTGTCGCGGAAGACTCCCGAGGAGATGTAGGGGAACCATACATCCAGGTAGAAGAAGGGACAGTTAGTCAGCAGGAAGATTGTGTGGAAGAACCACGAGGAGAACAGAAGTAGATAAGGAAAAGGAAGTGGTGGAAAGAAGGACCACTGAAAGTAAGAGTCAAGTTGGAACTGAATCGGAGGACAGTGACGAAGAAGTACCCGAAGGTCGAGTCCTGAGGAAAAGAGCATGGAGAACTGAGAGAAATGAAAAGGGAAGTAAGTTAAAAAGGCCAGCAAAGGATGTCATTTGTCCAAACAAGATAAAGAGATTGAGATACAGATTGACACAAGTAAATTCATCCAGAGCTGAACAAGTGAATGAGGTGTCTAGCCAAGAGAAATCAAAAGACATTGAACAGACACCATCAGAGGAAAGCAAAAGGACTAGAAAACCCAACCACAAGTATAAGTCACCAGAATGGTCGTATGTGGCACTTCCTGAAATACAAGAAGAGGCAGACAGCCAAGGAGATCTAGAGGTGACTATACCAGAAATGGTTGAGGAAGACGAAGAATCGGAAATCCTGAGAGTTATCTTGTCCGACATCGGGGAAGAGAGGGATGTTCAGGAAATTCTGAATCAAGATTGTGAAAGAAAAGTGAAAGACGATCAAATGCCAAACTGAAGAGACAAAAGTGCTCTAAAAGGAGAATCTTGAAAATTACTAAATAAAAGAAATAACAGAAAAGAACCAAGTAGATGCTTAGAGCCTTGGGTTTAGACAAAACTAGTTGTGAAGTAGACGAGGCTAAGTCAAAAGACATTGATAATTTTTCGAAATGGCAAACACAGAAGGTAGAAAATCTACATGTGTGTTTCTTCGAAGATGGTGCAAAATGTGTTGTTGTTGTACAGGATTACTAATGCTTTTGTGGAGTGTGTTGGCTTTAATGGTCTCATTTAAGGTTACATTAGAAACAATAGAAGGTCATAGTGAGAATAAGACTGATGTAGAAAAGATTCAAAAGATTTATCCGACTAAAATAGATAGAAATTATTTACATAAAGAGAGGTCCATAACTGATTTTTCTAACAATGTTTTCTCAAAATTATTATATGAATACGTAAAAACAATGGATGTGAGGGACTGCTATGTCTGCATGCAGTGTCCTGTATCAGTGTCTGAGGGAGTGACGTACCATCACTTCCCAGTGACATATGGAATAACATGTAGCGTATTAGCAAGTTTGTTTTACAAAATAGGGAAACTAGAATATTATTTTTCAAATGAAGATAACATATTTTCACAAGTAGCTGTAGTCAATAAACTGAATAAAGTAAAACCTGCTAAAGTGTTAGGTGAATTTTTCTTAGAAACTAAAGAATTGACATTAGAGTCAATATTCAGCAATAATCTAACTTTTAGTCTGAAAAGAGAGGAGAAGACTTTTTTAGATATGGTAGAAGAAAGGAGAATAAAAATGCAAAAGAAGGTACCTGAGGGAAAAGAAGAAAAGACAGTTTGGGATGTTGAAAGAGAAAAACATTTGAAAGGAGAAGCTAGTCCAGCAATGGCTCTTGATTGGCCTCAGAAAGGGAAGTTATGTATTAGAAGAAATCAAACCGCATATAATAACTACTTCGTAGGTAGAAGTGATTGCCATGATACTTATAGAATCATGGGTGGATGGGGATTTAAAGGAGGAAATGATCTGGTATTTCCTGGATTATATTTTATCTGCGGGAATAAAGCTTATTATCTATTACCCGACCATTGGTATGGCACATGTTATCTAGGCCTGGTTTTCCCAAAGATATTTCATGTGGGAAGAGGAAAAGATGGTGCACATGAGATAGGCAGACAACTAACACGTAGGAGAAGAGAATCTTGGTCAGAAATTGTAGGAGACATTTTTGGAGCGTTGATACCAGCAGTTGGAATATCTCTGAATGCACATAAAATTAGAAAATTATCAACAGTAGTGGATCGCTTGTCAACAAGCACTGCTGTAGGATTTTTATTAGTAAATACCGAAATGGTTGCCATGCGAGCCATGGTGATGCAAAATCGGCGTGCCCTTGATATAATTTTGGCAAAAGAGGGTGGAGTCTCTGAAATGCTGAAGGTTCAACATTGTTGTACTTATATTCCTGACGAAAGTCAAGATTTAAAGACGTACATAAAGAATATAACTGATTTGCATGAGGAGAATGCTCCACTTGAGGTTGAAGGTATTTGGGAAAAGATTGGAAATTTCTACTATTAAAGACTTTTTACTAAAATTAGGTAGTACCTTTATTGGTAAGATTTTATTTCCAGTGACATGTGTGATTATTCTAGTATTAATTCTGAGATTAGGATGTTTATGTAGCAAGAGAAGGAAAATATGAAATAACATAAAAAGAGAAACTGTAAAGAAAAGAGAGAAAGAAAGCAAAGAAAGAGAATTTGAAGAGGTAGAATTAGAAGAATAGAAAGAGAATATGTATAAAAAGACAAGAGAAGAAAAGACAGGGGAAACAATCATGTGATCTAACAAAATATTGAGAGAACTGAATTCATTTCTATTTACAAATTTTATAAAAATTTAAGGTATTGTGGTGATGTTAAAAATCACCAAAGGGGGGATTGATGGAGCAGGTTAAGCAACATTTTGTATACCTCCTCTGTTTGCATGAAAATAGTAATTATATAACCTACTTAATTTGACTAACGGTGTGATGTGTTATACTAATCAACCTTTTGCAAATTTTGTAAACACTAAGTACATGTGGGACTTATTGCTATCACCATGGCAAAATAACTCTGATAACTAAATTATGTACGCATATTAATAGTAGTACATGTGGTTATAGGATATCGCATGATTTATGTTGCTTATGTGACGTTTGTGTTCCCGTTTTGGATCGTAAAGGTGAGTATTATTGCTTTAAATGTCGCTAAAAGCTAGGAAAATACTAATACATAAAGGGATTAGTGAGGGTTTAACATTAGAATCTTCATTTATTTGTATTAATTACTCTTTTGTGTTTGTTTCGCTTAAGTTGGCATTTGGGCTTACCAAAATATGGCGTCCGAAATGGAGTTCAGAAGTGCTCACTGTCTCGTGAGCGCAATGCCTACTGCGCAGACTTGGATGGCTCTGTAGACCTCCAGGCGACCCCAAGTCACAGTGTTCCTGGTCAAGGATAGGAACATGGAGGACTGCCAAACCTCAGTCAGTAAAATCTGGTCTAAATGAACAATTGGGCCATACAAGCAAATCTTCTACACTGTTGCATAAGGGCAACATGGACAGAGGAAGTGAACCAGCAAAATCCATGAGAACCTCATAGTGTAAAAATCGGACGTTCCAAACTAGCCAATCACCTGCCTTCTTATCCTAAGAATGTTTCATGTTATCCCGAAATTTATTATAAAAAGAGCAGTCGAATAGGGAGGAGTTTAGAACAGAGATCAATTGATGCAGATGCTGCCTTCTTACTCGATGACCGCAAACCTCTATTGACCCCACAGGCGGTGACAGATGTTTGCACGATTTCTGGTCCTTTGGAGCTCTTGGGGACTGTAACGTGCTGAGCAAAGAACTTTTGGACTTTGAGCTTTGGCCTGCTTTATTTGGACAATTAAGGGCTAAATTCAGTTATGCAGAGCCAAATGAATTAGAGAAAAATCCAGATAGCAAGAATAGGTAAATATAAATGTCATGCGATTTGTGTTAATTGAACAAAATTCTAAACTTTGATTGACCAAAAATGCTAATATTAATTGCAAACAATATTTAGATAAACAAATATTTGATTAACAGTGTTAGACTTGGGGGTCTCTGGTTGGCGCAAGGTTGTCCTCGTGTCAAGCAGGAACCCTCTCCTCTATGTCAGGGCGCAGGATAACCCCTCGTGAATGACCCTTGCTCACCCTCTAGGTGCGTGGCGTGAGCAGCCAAGGCGATTCCTCAGGCGTTGTTGGTTAAGCACTTACAATCGCACACACAGTAAATACATCAATCCCCCCAGAAACGGACACCAGACTTGGATATGTAGAAAAATACGCTTCTTTATGTAAAAATAGGTATATATATCTCAGCAGACTTATCACAAGACCAATAACGTTTTCGCTATGCCACCAGGTTGTAAAGCAGGCAAATGTTCTTTGTTTGCAGGTTCAAATTAGATACTTTGTAGTCTCTCGCAAATGTTACTTGTGGTTCCAGTACTTACAG
The DNA here is from genome assembly GCF_964204655.1 of Triturus cristatus. Lineage (NCBI taxonomy): Eukaryota > Metazoa > Chordata > Amphibia > Caudata > Salamandridae > Triturus > Triturus cristatus. The sequence goes on along the minus strand of NC_140593.1, from coordinate 86,647,309 downwards.
AGATCGGCTCCTGCGAACGGGGAAATAAGGCGTTGCGGGCCCGAGCCCGATACTGGAATTCTTAAGAATGTGTAGTTGCTTTTGGGAGTCGGCACGGGAGGGTGCGACTCAGCAGTGATGGGGGCACCTTTGGATCCTCTTGAGCGGGTGCGGGTAGTCAGGCAGGCGCGGCCCACGACCCTCAGCACTGCAGTGCGGGGGTCTCCTCAGCGGGGGCGGCGCGGCCTGATCTCCGGTCGAGATCGCGAAGCGGGGTCACAGGGCACGGTCCGTGCAGCTGGGGACCCGGCGGGGATCACGATCGTCGGACAAGAATTCCGGCGGGAGGGGCGATAGCGCTTCAGAGCGCTCCAATAGCAGGCGGTGGCAGAGGTGCCGGCGGCCTAGCCCGGGGTAGAGAGCGACTCCGGTCGGAGCGAGGCTCTCAAGGGGGCAAAGGCAGGCAGGCTCCCGATTGTCACGGCTCTAGGAGGGGCGATGAGGGGCGCAGTCTTCCTCAAGCGGGATACACACACGGCTCGCGTTTCAGGACGAGCAAAGGCACAAAGAACCCACTGGTCCTGGGGTTCTGTTCAGGGGGCAAGCTCAGATCAAGCCCTTGGAGAATGTTTAAAGCACAAAGCAGCAAAGTCTTTTCAGCAAGTCTCTTCCTCTCCTTTCTCAGCAAGGCAAGCAGCAGGCCAGTCCTTCCAGCGTCTTCTACTCCGTCTAGTCGGGCAGAGGTTCTTTGTGGTAAAACAGGATTCTGATTTCTTAGGAGCCAGGCTCCTACTTTTATACCGTGATTCTTTTGTTCCTTAGCGCCAGGGGGCCTGGGCCTGGCCCAGTCCAGCTCTGGAGCACTTTGTTATGGTGACTCTGCTCTTTCCTTTCAGCAGCAGGGCAGAGACATCAGCCGCTCCACAGGGGGCGGCGCCGGCTTTGTGGTGGCAGAGCATAGGTCTATTCAAGAGTCAAGGTGTACTCCTCCCACCCATCCTGGTGTCATCTCTCTACCCACCACCTGGCAGCCAACCTGTCTCTGGGGATTCCCCAACCCTGCTCCTTACTGTTGCTAGGCAGAACACACACACACAGCAGAGGCGGACTGAAATGGCCAGGTCAGTAAATACTAACTTTCTAAAAGTAGTATTTACAAACCCAGGATATTAAAAAAAACTTGACTACAAGAAGTATTTTATTATTCTGAGTTCAGGCATACTAAACTTGATATTCTACCATGCTCTATGAGTCCACTGGGGTCATAGCGTGTAGTGACTCCAGCAGCCCATTCTGGCCTATGGAGAGCAGGTAGCTTTCAATAGTGAAAAACGAAAATGGCTGTAATGCACTACTAAGACATGCCACACACATCAGGGCATGTCCTACCTTATGCCTACAATGCACCCTGCCCTTGGGCCTACCAGAGGGGTGGCTAATATGTAGGTAAGGGAAGGTTTAGGGACTGGCAAGTGGGGGCACTTGCGCAGTCAGCGCGACAGTCCCAGACTGCACGCAGGGTCTGCGGTGGCAGACCCTAGACACATTTTACAAGGCTGCTTTCTGTGGGTGGCGCAACCAGCGCTGCAAGCCCACCAGCAGCATTGGCATTCACAAGCCCTGGCACCCCTGGTGCACTTTACTGGGGACTGACAATAAATCCAATAAACCAATCATGAACATCAATTACAGGTACACTTTACCTAGGGAGCACTTGCACTGCGGCACGGATTCGCCGTGGCGCAGTGCCCTGAGCGGACAACACCAGCAAAACATCGAGGCACACCATCAAAAAAGTGGAAGGGAAACTCACGCCAAGGTGCCAGGTCTAACAAACAGAAATTACGAGTTTGTGGTTTTTCAATGACGAGAGTAGAGGTTCTGAGTCTTAAATGTGTTTTAGCTGGTTCTAAATCACCATCAACCAGTCCAACTAATTGGTCCGTCGACCATGTGGTGGAGTGTCTTGATGTTTAGGGTTGGGAATCTATAGGTGGCAAATGCTAATGTATATTCTGTAAAATAAATTTTCTTCCTTCTAGGAAATAAGGTACCCCCCCACATGTCCAGCGCGAAATCATCATCCCTCCTGTGTGCAGACTCGTGAGTGGAGACGTGCGAGTGTTGGTGTTATGGGCCCCACCAATGAATGCGTGTGTGAATGAGCTAGTGTGACGTTGGGTCTGCGACACATGGAGGATAAGTTGTAAAATGTTGCCTTTCTCTTTCGCCCCCCCCCCCCCCCGCCGGTCTCACGCTGGATTATATGGATAGGAAGTTTGGGCTCTGAGTACTTCTAAATGTGGCCCTGGCCCATTTTAGGATGAACATTAGTTTGTTTTTGCTGACATTTATCTGTTACATGGCAGACAGACACACAAGTTACGGAGGTTAATTTAGATTATGACTAGTATTGTTTGTATAGTGGTCATCAATCTGATCGCCACCATTGCACACGTACCAACAGCACTACAGGTCAGAAGGAAGCCACTGAAGGTAGCACTCTCTGAATTGGAGAAGCGGACACGTCGCATGCTGTTTAAAAAAAGAATATCAGGAGGATGTAAAAAGATCGTGTCTATAATATAATTCGACTTTATTTAGTGGTTAATTGATCTAGCATGTGGTGCTGGCGCTGCCTTGGTTTTAAAGTTTGTAGCACCAGCAGTAAGTAGCTCAGGCACAGGTCCTTGTATTTCCTTCCTTCCATTTACTTAGTCCTATTCACATTACTTGTAGTACTAGCTTTTGATTATGATCACCTCAGCGCAGACCCAATTAGTCTGGAGTTTCAGTGTCTGGGCACATCTACATGCAACCTGATGCTGTCTAAATCATTTAGACTAAATGGTTAGCAATTGTTTGCTAAGAGGTGTTCAGCCCCTCCCTGCCGTGTCTTTCACTTGCAGCCCTTCACAGAACAAAACACTAATCAACACTCCAGGTCTCGGAGACAAGGCGGGGCAGTGATGTGGCAGCCTGCCTTTGATGCCGCTAGTAAGTTTGATTTACTACACTCTTGCTGGAGATAAAAATAACAGCGTAACGATGGCATTGGGGGACATGAGAAGAGCAAGAGGCTGAGTGAGTGGGACGTCTTTTACTCCCAGGTTAAGATTACATCTAACCCCCTCACAGCTTTACCTGCAGCCAATGAAAGCCATAGTGCCTGAAAGTAGCCACTTTTTCAGCCATGGAGGAGGAAAGATTGGAAAGTGAAAGGAAGTGAACCAGCCCTAGTAGTAGCCATACAAGCACGAGGAGAAAGGCTGTTATTAATGATGCTGGGGAATATTTTATATTGAGCCCCACAAGACAAAATTATGTAGAGGACAGAGTGTTCACAGCCAGACTCAGGCAGTGCAACACAAAAAATAATGCACCCACTACACTTGCAAGAACACGCACACTCCTCTAGTGCTCTGTACTCAGGATCAGTGACAAACAGGTTTCCATCTGTCAGGCATCATTGTGTGCTTGTCCAGCACCCGAGAACCCAGACAGCGCTGCTGGCTCAAGAAAAAGTGCACTCAGTAAGAAACATATGTGCACTACACAGTGTACCCACTAGTACACCAAGGAGCACGCGCATTCATCCAGCACTTGGGAACCCAGGCACACACTACCGCGCTCAGGAGAATGTGAACTCAGGATGGCATGCACTAGCACCCTTTAAGCACAGCGGCCACAGCGCGGTGTAAAATCGATATTAATTATAATGAGGCAAAAAATGTATTGGACTTTGTTCTGTGGCTGGCTGATTGTGTTGAACTGATAGCATGCGCCGCTGCCCAAGTGAAAAAGTCAATAACGCTGTAGTGGTTCAGGCAATAGTACAGGCCCCACACATTTAGCATGAGTGTAGTAAGAGTGCGGTATGCTGTTGGTGGTGCATTTGGGCCATACTGGCACAAATATTGTACTAACGGATGGTGCAGTAGCATAGCACACTGTCATTAACATATAGCACATTTCCATTATCCAGCAACCACAGTTTTGCAGTGCAGTATATTCACAAGTGCAATATTGCAGAGATGTGCGGTTGTATTGCTCATGGGTGAAAGCTGGATTTTTGTTTAGGATTATGGGAGGTTCCACATTTGATTTGTAGATGCACCAAAAACTCTAACTTTGTGAAAATGTGTCTCTCCAACTTTTGACCAGTATGAAAAGGTGGCTGCAAACCAGGATTATATTAAGCCAAGGGGATGCAGTGCTTACCTCCTTCACAGTGCCCCTAAGTCCAAACAGTCCGATATAATATTGTGTGCTAAGGTAGGCAGCCAACCTCCAGGGATTCCTCATACAACTCTCGTAGGATGGGGGCCATGAGGTCGATGTATACTTTATAGAACTCTATGGGGATGCCATCTGTACCCACGGCTTTCCCAGATTGCATACTCATGATAGCATCGTTGACCTCATCCAATTCAAATGGTGCGCATAAGAACTCCCGCTGCCTGTCGCTCAACCAGCCCAGCACCACATCATCCAGAAAACTATCCAATTCCAAAATGCCGTCCCTCTGAGTGGTGTACAGCTGGGTGTAATGCCATGTGAAGGCCTGGAGAAAATGAGCAGTGTCACACTGAACCGTCCCATCTGTGTCCTCCACCTCTATTACATACCCAGAGTGCCGGTCCCTTCTTAATACTTGTGCTAAGGCCTTACCGGGCCTATCACCCTCTCCATAACAGCGCGCAACCCAGAATTTCCCCCGGAAGCGAGTCTCCCTCTGCGCAGCATCCATGTATTCCGATAGTGTTTACCTGAATTTGAGTTGGGTTGCGCTACTTGGGCTCACAGCTAGTTGTGCTTCCAGTGATTTGAGCTCCCCTTCCAATCTACGCAGGGTGTTAACTAGGTCTTTGAGCACCCCCGCCCCTTTAGCGATACAAAACCCCCGGAGGGTGACTTTAAACGCATCCCAGATGATTTCCACGCTATCCACCGAGCCTTTATTACGCACAAAAAAATATTTTATCTCTTCCCGCAGCTCCGCTTGAAAGACTGCATCCAGCAATCTCCAAGCTCCGCACGGGGCGTAAAAGTCTGCGGACGCCAGCGAGATCCTAACCGAAGCATGATCCGAGTATGTTCTAGCGAGATGCTGCACTGAAACTAACGCAGGCCCCAAGCCCCAGGATATCAACCAATAATCTAGACGTGCCCATGACGCTGCATGTGCCGTATAATGCGTACCCTCTCTAGCGTGTGGGTGGGCGTGTCTACAAGCATCCAGCAAGTGGTAGGCAGCTATGATGTCTTGAAGAGCCTCGCGTGCTTTGGTGTAGTGGTGAGGGGCAGGGTGCGATCTGTCCCGGCCAGGGTCATACGTTACGTTGAAGTCTCCCCCCAAATAACATGGCTAGAGCCTATATCAAATATCTTGGCCCATAATGCTGTAAAGAACTGTGGTGTATCAACATTAGACCCATAGAAGCAGGCTAGTGTAACTGTTACCGATCCCAGTCTACCCCATGCCAGGCAATAGCGGCCCTGCAGATCGCAGATGGTTCCTGCAAGCTAAAATGGTATTTGTTTCTTAATAAGAATTACCGTACCTCTCGCATAAGAGGAGTAGGAAGAGAAGATTCTATAGCCCGCCCATTTGTGTGCAAAGGCGTTTGGTCTAGGGGGGGTGAAATGCGTTTCCTGCAGCATGGCTATATGTATTCTGTGTCTGTCCAAATAAGCTAGTATGTGCCGTATCTTCTTCGGGTCTCCCATGCCTCTAACATTCCAGGTAAGAATATTCAACGCTCCATCCTCACTTTCTGCCATCCATCACGACATGTGCCAGCAACTGACATGATACCCACCCAGCTGGCCCTCCGCACCTCTTCCTCAATGCGAAAACAAGTCCTGGTTTTGCAAGGTATATGCGCATATTGAAGCACTTGATACCGCTTCTAAAACATCAACAGAAATCACTTGTGGGATGATACTTAAAACACAACAGCCCCCCACGTCCCTCCCCCACCCACTGCAGCAACCCCAACTTGCCAGAAGTATGCACCCACCCCCCCTCCCAAAAACCAACAGATACAAAAACCCCATTACCACCTGTAAGACCTGGGGTCACCAAGCCCTAAGGGGGTAACGTGACTCGAGCGGTTGGGCACCCAAAGGCTTAAGTGTAAAGCGACCATACAACACACACATCCCCTGAAGCAGGAAACGCACACAATAATGGACGCCACACAGTAGGTTCAATGAAAATCAAACAAGTTTATCTAAGCAGTTCAATGCAAATGCAGTTCATGAGATGGCAAGGGGCATTACTTGAATACATTGACATTAGAATCACCAGCATTTCATTATGGTGCCATATACAGTACCTGAATACGTTAGCGTCAGATTCACCAGCAATTCATTATGATGCAATAGGCAGTACCTGAATACATTAGCGTCAGATTCATCAGCAATTCATCATAGTTCCATTGGTAATACCTGGCGAACCTGTGGGAGCGGTAAACACAGCGGTTAACCAGCGCGCCGCGCCCCACCAACCACTAGCGTTTCAACCTGCCGTGGGTACCTTGCGCGGTATCTAGCGATTATCAGCGCTTGAAATAGGGCTGGAAAATGTAGCGCCACACCTGGAAGACTACTAGCGCTTAAGCGCAGAACTTGAGGATCCAGCGCTAATCGCAATAATCAGACACTAAGCCCTTCGGGGCAAGACTCAAGAACACAGCGCTACTCGTAATGATCCAGCATTGGGCACTTCAGAGCAGAGCTTAGGAACACAGCGCTACTCGTAATAATTAAACATTACACACTTCAGAGCAGAACTTAAGTATACAACGCTACTCGTAATAATTAAACATTACACACTTCAGAGCAGAACTTAAGTATACAGCGCTACTCGTAATAATTAAACATTACACACTTCAGAGCAGAACCTAAGTATACAGCGCTACTCGTAATAATCAGGCCTGAAGCACTTGGGAGCAGAACTTAAGAATACAGCGCTACCCGTGATGATCAAGCCTGAGGCGCTTCCGAGCAGAACTTCAGAACACAGCGCTACTCGTACTTGACAAGCCTCAAGTAGGCGGTCCACTGATAAGCAGCAGTCTCTAAGGACGTGGCACTCCCTCGGAGGGGTGTCAGAGTCTCCGGTGAACGGGGGGGGGACTCCCACGGAGGGGAACCAGTGTCGTAGGGTGCGGTGCCGCTCCCGATCTGTAGGGGGCGCACCGGGCCCGTCCCACGCCTCCCGGGGAGCAGGGGAGTTGAGTTCTCCGGCCTCCACTCGGCCACGCTACCTCCCAGCCCTCGGGGGTTACCTTGAACTCAGCGTCTTGGGGCATCCGACACCGCTCCGGACTCTGCAGTCGATGTCTCAGCGACAGGGGCCGGTCACGGCCTCTCACACCTCCGCCAGCAGCTGCGACGGCAGCGATGGGGCCCCGGGCTTCTCCGACGTGATGATGGTGCAAGCTTCCGGCCTCTGGGCCGCGGCGGTGAGTGCGCTCTGGTCCCCGCATCAGGGGGGTGGGTCAAATTAAGCGGGAGTGCTCAGCGCTCAACGTGGATTGATGCAGGGGATCTCAGGCCAGGTCGGGGAGCGCAGGGGTCACAGCGCTAGTACCTAGTTGATCCCTCGCAGTCCAGCATTCAATTGTAACGTGAAGTTTCAGCATTCAGTTTTGTCATGCCGTCTTAGCAATCGGTTTCAGCATTCAGTTCTGGCATGACGTTTCAGCATTCAGTCCTGGCATAAAGTTTCAGCATTCAGTCCTGGCATAAAGTTTCAGCATTCAGTTCTTGCGTAAAGTTTCAGCATTCAGTTCTTGCGTAAAGTTTCAGCATTCAGTTCTTGCGGCGCAGATGTCACTGGCGCCCTTGGGGGTTCTGTTCCTGGGGGTTAGGGACTGAGTTGGTGACTAGTTCCTTCCTAGTCAAGCTTAGCAGATGGCCCCTGGGTTCTCCTATCACTGGGCTAGATCAGTGGGCTGTACAGGATCCCTCACTCACTTAAAAGGCAGTACCTAAGTCCTGTCACTTTCAGAGGCATAAGTCCCTGGCTAGGCCCTACCGCCTAAACTCCTGCGTGGATTTTCCCCAGGTCTGCTTGACTCCCACTGGCCATTGCCAACTGACTAGAAAATGTTCCCTCCCTCTGTTAAGTAGCCCTAGGTCAGGTGACCTCTATCCAAGGCGGCAAAAGCAAAAACCCCACCTCCCTTCTAGAAGGTTCCAGCACATTCCAGGAGCTTCCCCATTCTACCTATGGGACTAAAAAAGGCGGGTTGGTGTCGCAACATTGTTGTGGGGTTCCAGCCAGCTCCTGGCAGCTAGGGTGCTACTAATAAAGACCACTCCGCAGTAGCAGGGGCCTGTGGCAGCCATCTTGGGAGAAGGGAGCACCTGCACCTTAACACTGATTGGCAATGAAAAGGCGCCCGGAGACCTAAGTCCAACATAAAAATGAGGGTGGAAAAAATGAGGCACGATCAAAAATAGATGGGGAGACCACCCTAGGGCTGACAGGTCCAACACGCGTCCCACCCAGCTGAAAGAGGGGAGAGCTACCCAACCTCTAGGGAGTTCTCATCGCTAAGGCGGAAAAACCTGGAGAGACCGTCAGCATTGGCGTGGTCAACTCCGGGCCGATGTTCCACCCGAAAGTCCATCCACTGTAGGGAAATGGACCACCTCAACAACTTGGGGTTTTCGCCTCTCATCTGCATGAGCCAGCGAAGGGGCCGGTGGTCGGTCTGAATGAGGAAGTGAGTTCCAAAGAGATATGGCCTCAACTTCTTCAGAGCCCAGACCACCGCGAAGGCTTCTCTCTCAATGGTGCTCCATCGCCGTTCCCGAGGGAGGAGTCTTCTGGAGATGAAGGCCACTGGTTGATCCTGGCCCTCGGTGGGGAGTTGCGAGAGCACCGCACCTATGCCGTGCTCCGAGGCGTCTGTCTGTACAATGAATTCCTTACTGAAATCTGGGGTTGCGAGTACTGGAGCGTTACACATCGCATGTTTCAGCGTATCAAATGCCTCCTGGCAAGCAGCTGTCCATATAACCTTGCGAGGTTGCTTCTTTGAGGTCAACTCTGTCAAGGGGGTTACGATGGTACCATATCCCTTGACAAACCGGCGGTAATACCCAGTGAGGCCGAGGAAAGCTCGGACCTCTGTTTGGGTCTTGGAGGGCTCCCAAGCCAAGATGGTCTCTATTTTGGCCTGGAGGGGTTGCACCTTACCTCCGCCCACCAGGTGTCCCAGGTACACGACAGATCCCTGTCCAATCTGGCACTTGCTGGCTTTAATGGTTAGGCCAGCGCGTTGCAGCGCCTGCAATACCTCCTGGAGGTGCTGCAGATGGTCCTCCCAGGTGCTGCTGAAGACAGCTATGTCATCCAGGTATGCCGCTGAGAAGGACTCCAGGCCAGATAGTACCTAATTCACTAACCGCTGGAATGTGGCCGGAGTATTCTTGAGCCCAAAGGGCATCACTCGGAACTGAAAGTGGCCCTCGGGGGTGGAGAATGCTGTCTTCTCCCTTGCTCCATCGGCCATGGCAATCTGCCAATATCCGGATGTTAGATCAATGGTGCTGAGGTACCGGGCTGCTCCCAGCCGGTCCACCAGCTCGTCTGCTCGTGGGATGGGGTGAGCATCTGTCTTCGTGACAGAGTTCAACCCCCGGTAGTCCACACAAAACCGAAGTTCCGGTGTGGTACCCGGTGGGGCCGCTTTCGGCACCAACACCACCGGACTAGCCCACGAGCTGCTGGAAGGTTCTATCACCCCCAGCTCCAACATCTTGGCTACCTCACGCTGGATGCTATCCTTCACTTGGTCAGAGAGCCGGTAAGACTTGTTCTTCACCGGGGGGCTGTCCCCTGTGTCCACGTCATGGGTACACAGATGAGTGATTCCAGGCATGAGGGAGAACAACGAGGCGAACTGTCCCAGGACATGGCGGCAGTCCCTCTGTTGCTCTGGGGTCAAGGATGGAGAGAGGACTACACCTTCTACCGAGCCATCCTTCTCCTGTACCGCTAGAAGGTCAGGAAGAGCTTCACTCTCTTCCTCTTCGCTCCCATCCGTCACCATAAGGAGAGCAAGCTCTGATCGCTCATGGTGCGGCTTCAGGCGGTTGACGTGGAATACCCTCAGGGGCTGTCGGGGGGTCTTTAGATCCACTACGTATGTGGTCTGGCCTCGTCGCTCCACAATGTCATACGGACCAGTCCACCGGTCCTGGAGGGCACAAAGCTCCCCAGGTTCCATGACCCACACCTTCTGTCCAACGTCCAACTCGACCGTCCGAGCGTTGCAGTCGTACCACTCCTTCATAACGGTCTGGCTAGCCTCTAGGTTCTCTGAGGCCGCCTTCCACAGCTTGGCCATCTGGCTGCGGAACGCCAGCATGTAGCTGACAATGTCACAGAGAAGCTTCTGTGAAGTCTTCTCCCACCCCTCCTTCACTAAACTGAGGGGACCCCTAACGGGATGGCCATAGAGCAACTCAAACGGGCTGAACCCGACTCCCTTCTGCTGTACCTCCCGGTAGGAGAACAACAAGCAGGGGAGGAGGACGTCCCATTTACGCCTCAAGCCCTCTGGCAGGCTCCGGATCATTCCCTTCAAGGTTTTGTTGAAGCGCTCTACGAGCCCGTTAGTCTGGGGGTGGTAAGGAGTGGAGAACCGGTAGGTCACTCCACACTCCTTCCACATGGCCTGCATATAGGTCGACATGAAATTTGTGCCCCTGTCCGACACCACGACCTTGGGGAATCCCACTCGGGTAAAAATCTCCAACAGTGCCCGTGCCACCACCGGTGCAGTGATGGTCCTCAGAGGAATAGCCTCTGGGTACCGAGTGGCGTGGTCCACCAAGACCAGAATGAACCGGTGTCCCGCTGCGGTCGGAGGGTCCAACGGCCCAACAATGTCTATTCCGACCCTCTCAAAAGGGGTCCCGACCTCCGGGAGCGGTTCCAACGGGACCTTCAATTTAGTCCCAGTCTTGCCACTTGCCAGACAAGACTTACAGGTCTTACAAAAGGTGGCGGAGGCGATCCTCATCCTGGGCCAATAAAAATGTGGGACCAACCGTGCAAAGGTTTTGTCCTGACCCAGATGTCCGGCTAAGGGTATCTCGTGCGCTAACTCCAGCAGGAAGGCCCGGTAACATTGGGGGACCACTATGGCCCTTGAAGATCCATGTACCGGCACCTTAGACTCACTGTACAGGAGACCATCCTCCCAATACACATGATATCCGCCCGCCTCCTGACTGGCCACTTGGGCTTCGGCCTGTCGCCGCATGCCTTCAAGTGTGGGGCACGCCCTTTGTGCCTGACAAAATTCCTCCCGGGTAGGCCCTCCTTCCACATGCCAGTCGGCAAGGGTCGGCAAGTCCCCCACGGGAACGACATCCACCTCCGCGGACTCCGGGGGCACCTCTGCCGCCTCCCCATCCATCTCACGGGGCATGTCCTCTACCACCTTCTTCTTTCCACACTTGGCGTTGGGTTGGGCCATAATTCCAGGCTCCAACCCGGGATGAGTTCCATGCCGGGCAGCCATGGACTGCGTGACTACGCAAGTCCACCCTGGTAATCCCAGCATCTCGGTATGCGCTCGAAACTCGACATCTTTCCACTTGGTCTGCTCCAGGTCGTTCCCTAGCAAGCACCCCACAGGCAAGACAGGGCTCACCGCAACTCTCAGTAGGCCTTTGATTCCTCCCCACTCAAATGGAACACAAGCCACTGGATAGTGACTCACACTGCCGTCAGCCAATACGGCCGGATGGAACTCCTCGGGGACTACTTGGTCTGGGGACACCAGCCGCCTCACTACAGTGGTCATGCTGGCTCCTTTGTCCTTCAGAGCCTCCACCTCCTCCCCGTTAACTCTCACCCTCTGCTGATATTTAGCAGTATTCGGGGGCAGGTACACTACTGGGACCACCTCTCTATCCCCGAGTGAAATCAGGGTCAGGCCTGTCCACTCCCCGTCCCTATCTAAGGGCAGCTTCACCCCAAGTGCTACACTACTTACCCCGCGGCTCTTCCCGCCCGGTGGGGCTGGGGGTCGCTTGCGACACTTGGGATCTCCTTTGTAGTGTCCAATCTCCCCACATTCGTAGCACCTCACAATCCTTGGCTGCTGACTCCTGTCAGGGTAAGTGGGTTTTGGGGAATTGGACGGGGGTGGGGTTCCTACTCCTTTCCCAAACTTATTTTGGGGGCCTTTTGAGAACTCCACCTTTTTATCTCCCCCCTCTTTCTTCTGGGGGAAACCCTGTCCGCCTTTCGAACCATCTCCCCCGGGGCCCTTGTGAGACATCCGGGTGCTCACCCAAATATCTGCCTCCTCCGCAAGCTCACGGGGATCCGTTAACTTGCGGTCCACCAGATGTTGGCGCAGCTCCGGAAAGCACTTATACAAGAGGTGCTCCCGTAAAAAAAGATTGTACACCCCTTGGTAGTCCTGCACCTCGCTGCCACACACCCAAACATCTAGTGCCTTATGGGCATAGTCAAAAAAATCCACCCACGTCTGTGTGGACAGCTTATGGCTGCCATGGAACTTCTGCCTGTACCTCTCGGGGTTGAGACCAAATTTCTTGAGTAAGGTCTCTTCCATCGGGGCATACCTGACCTGATCTAACTTGGTTAAGTATAACAGGGTGTCCCTGACATTGGGAGGTATATAGCGATACAGGCCCCCTCCCCAATTGCTCTCGGGAACCCCATGGGCTGTCAAGGCCACCTCGTATGCCTCCAACCACTTGGCAATATCGTCCCCCACGGTGTAGCTGGCAATGACTTCTTTGGGTAAATAAAATGTTGACTCATGGGACTCTCTTGGTACGCTGCCACCATTGTCCTTATTGGACGCATTTTAACTGGAGGGCGCGCAGCTCCAACTCCTTCAGCTGAAGCTTGTGCGCCAGCTTCTTTTCCTTCATTGCCCATCTCTTGTTTTCTCTTTCTCTCTCTCTCTCATGTTCCAATTTCGCTAGCTCCCACTTTAACTGCCTCTCCTCCCTCCTGTCCTCGTACTCCTCTGGAGACGCGCTCCTCCTAGACCCTGTCCTACTACTGGCCCCAGAACGTCTCCCTGGGGGCACATTTTCAGACACATCTACGTTTAGTATGTCTAGTACTTCCTGGGCGCTCTCCTCCTGAGGTGCATCTGGCGCCTCCTGTCTCTCATCCTCTCTCCCCTCTGGGTGGGCCTCTACCCATGCCCTTAAGGCGGTACGGAGTTCCGGTCCTTTGGCCCTCCGCACCCCAGGCACCCCCATCCCCTGCCCGAATTCCCTCAGTTGCCTTACAGTGTACCCCTCGAGGTCAGCTAACCGGAACTCCATCGTGACAGGTGGGGACCTAGATACTAAGGAAGAAAACTCTAAGATATGGGTGACAGTTACCAGCTAACCAGGATTTTACACCCTCAGTCTGGACAGTGGAATGTAATCAGTGCAGTAATAACAGTTGCAGAGCTTCAATACAATATGCGTTTAATTGTGGCGCCCTCCGCTTCACGGAAGGGTGCTGTATGGTCACAGGTCCTAATCCCACCGCTGCCACCAATGTAAGACCTGGGGTCACCAAGCCCTAAGGGGGTAACGTGACTCGAGCGGTTGGGCACCCAAAGGCTTAAGTGTAAAGCGACCATACAACACACACATCCCCTGAAGCAGGAAACGCACACAATAATGGACGCCACACAGTAGGACCAATGAAAATCAAACAAGTTTATTTAAGCAGTTCAATGCAAATGCAGTTCATGAGATGGCAAGGGGCATTACTTTTATACATTGACATTAGAATCACCAGCATTTCATTATGGTGCCATAGGCAGTATCTGAATACGTTAGCGTCAGATTTGTGGAAATTTAGCTTGCAAACTGAACATTATCTGCGCCATCTTGTCTCTCCCCAGCGCGACACACAGGAAAACGCACGGCAGCCATTTGTTTAAGCACCCTGGTCTCTCCCTGCTCATTGCCGATCGCCAGCGCGTCCCCCTGGCGCTGCAAGCATCCCCCGCGCGCCGGCCACCCCCGCTCTCTCATACACGGGCCATAAACCCTCTCCTTCTGCGCGACCCTGCCATGGAACCACATCCCACGCCTGACCGACATCCCATACATGGTCATGCATCTCTTTTGATAACCCCCTTCCTCTGCGCCCCATTGTCCGAATCGATCCCAGGCCATCACCTAGCCCTGCGGATGCAGTTTATTGCCCCTACTGTAAGGGAAACACCCCACATCAAAGGGATTACAGTAGATCAAAGCCCCTACCCCCTGAGACCCGGCCGGTCGCACACACCCCCGGGAATTGGCGGAATGTCCAGCTGTGAGATAGCCATCTCCTACTGTGGATGGGGTGGGGACTTCCACTGTAGATAAGTGTGGGAACGAGCTCGAAGTGGGGATTCCGAGGATGTTCTTTCATGTTCCAAGACAATCTCAAGAATGTGCCATGTATGATAACCCTGCAATAAAGTCATAAACCTGTGTATAAGAGGCCAGGCCTCAGAGATGCAGTTAGAGCACCTCGTGACGATACCTTGCTGTCTGATCTGATGTGTTCTGCTCCGACGGAATAAAACTTTTGTTTCCTGCCTTCCAGTCTCCGGCGCCTGCCTCTTTATTGGTTTAACATCGAATGGTATAAGAGGCGATTACCGCCGGGCAATACTTGAAGGGTTATCGACTGAAATTGCCGCTACCATTTAACAGATTCACCAGCAATTCATTATGATGCAATAGGCAGTACCTGAATACATTAGCGTCAGATTCATCAGCAATTCATCATAGTTCCATTGGTAATACCTGGCGAACCTGGGGGAGCGGTAAACACAGCGGTTAACCAGCGCGCCGCGCCCCTCCCACCACTAGCGTTTCAACCTGCCGTGGGTACCTTGCGCGGTATCTAGCGATTATCAGCGCTTGAAATAGGGCTGGAAAATGTAGCGCCACACCTGGAAGACGACTAGCGCTTAAGCGCAGAACTTGAGGATCCAGCGCTAATCGCAATAATCAGACACTAAGCCCTTCGGGGCAGGACTCAAGAACACAGCCCTACTCGTAATGATCCAGCATTGGGCACTTCAGAGCAGAGCTTAGGAACACAGCGCTACTCATAATAATTAAACATTACACACTTCAGAGCAGAACTTAAGTATACAGCGCTACTCGTAATAATTAAACATTACACACTTCAGAGCAGAACTTAAGTATACAGCGCTACTCGTAATGATTAAACATTACACACTTCAGAGCAGAACTTAAGTATACAGCGCTACTCGTAATAATCAGGCCTGAAGAACTTGGGAGCAGAACTTAAGAATACAGCGCTACTCGTGATGATCAAGCCTGAGGCGCTTCCGAGCAGAACTTCAGAACACAGCGCTACTCGTACTTGACAAGTCTCAAGTAGGCGGTCCACTGATAAGCAGCAGTCTCTAAGGAAGGGGCACTCCCTCGGAGGGGTGTCAGAGTCTCCGGTGAACGGGGGGGGACTCCCATGGAGGGGAACCAGTGTCGTAGGGTGCGGTGCCGCTCCCGATCTGTAGGGGGCGCACTGGGCCCGTCCCACGCCTCCCGGGGAGCAGGGGAGTTGAGTTCTCCGGCCTCCACTCGGCCACGCTACCTCCCAGCCCCCGGGGGTTACCTTGATCTCGGCGTCTTGGGGCGTCCGACACCGCTCCGGACTCCGCAGTCGATGCCTCAGCAACGGGGGCCGGTCACGGCCTCTCACACCTCCGCCAGCAGCTGCGACGGCAGCGATGGGGCCCTGGGCTTCTCCGCGGGCCTCGACGTGATGATGGTGCAAGCTTCCGGCCTCCGGGCCGCGGCGGTGAGCGCGCTCTGGTCCCCGCGTCAGGGGGGTGGGTCAAATTAAGCGTGAGTGCTCAGCGCACAACGTGGATTGATGCAGGGGATCTCAGGCCAGGTCGGGGAGCGCAGGGGTCACAGCGCTAGTACCTAGTTGATCCCTCGCAGTCCAGCATTCAATCGTAACGAGTTTCAGCATTCAGTTTTGTCATGCCGTCTTAGCAATCGGTTTCAGCATTCAGTTCTGGCATGAAGTTTCAGCATTCAGTCCTGGCATAAAGTTTCAGCATTCAGTCCTGGCATAAAGTTTCAGCATTCAGTTCTTGCGTAAAGTTTCAGCATTCAGTTCTTGCGTAAAGTTTCAGCATTCAGTTCTTGCGGCGCAGATGTCACTGGCGCCCTTGGGGGTTCTGTTCCTGGGGGTTAGGGACTGAGTTGGTGACTATTTCCTTCACAGTCAAGCTTAGCAGATGGCCCCTGGGTTCTCCTATCACTGGGCTAGATCAGTGGGCTGTACAGGATCCCTCACTCACTTAAAAGGCAGTACCTAAGTCCTGTCACTTTCAGAGGCATAAGTCTCTGGCTAGGCCCTACCGCCTAAACTCCTGCGTGGATTTTCCCCAGGTCTGCTTGACTCCCACTGGCCAACTGACTAGAAAATGTTCCCTCCCTCTGTTAAGTAGCCCTAGGTCAGGTGACCTCTATCCAATGCGGCAAAAGCAAAAACCCCACCTCCCTTCTAGAAGGTTCCAGCACATTCCAGGAGCTTCCCCATTCTACCTATGGGACTAAAAAAAGGCGGGCTGGTGTCGCAACATTGTTGTGGGGTTCCAGCCAGCTCCTGGCAGCTAGGGTGCTACTAATAAAGACCACTCCGCAGTAGCAGGGGCCTGTGGCAGCCATCTTGGGAGAAAGGAGCACCTGTACCTTAACAATGATTGGCAATGAAAAGGCGCCCGGAGACCTAAGTCCAACATAAAAATGAGGGTGGAAAAAATGAGGCACGATCAAAAATAGATGGGGAGACCACCCTAGGGCTGACAGGTCCAACACCACCCCTGCAACAATTATGCAGAAAGCTGACCCAGGGGGATGCCCATTGGGGGACATTGATAGGTGGTAGCACAAAGACCTCTCACCCGACGAGCCCACCTCCGATAACCGCCACAGGACCGCGCGGGCGAAGAGTGCCCTATGATCCTTTAATATATCTCTTAGTTGGTCCTCCATTGAAACTATTGTACTATTCACACCGTAAGTCCTATTTCGGAATGATCGGCTCAGCATACTCTATGTTGCACCCAGCACTGTAAAGGAAGCCAAGACAGTTACAAATCTCCCTCCGCTGCCAACGATGCAGACCTCTGCCATGCCTCCGGGTCGCCATCAGTGCGAGTCAAACGCTTAACTCCACCTGTTGCGGCTTTGTAAAAAAATATTGTCTGCCCTGGTGGGTCACTCTTAACCTCGCAGGGTATAGTAACGCATAGTCAATTAGAGCTTTGCGCAGCTTGTTCTCAACATCGATAAATGTGCACCTCTCCTCCTGGACCACCGGTGTGAAGTCCGGGTAGATGGAAAATGTGTTCTCGTCGAAAGTTAGATTGTGTTTGCTTCTCGCCACCCTTAACGCTACGTCACGGCCTCTATAATTCAGAAGCCGCGCTATGATCGGCCTCGGGGCACAGCCGGGAGGAGGGCGCGAACCAAGGGATCGGTGAGCCCGTTCGACTATAAACTGACTAGAGAAGGAATCAGCCCCAATCGCAGACAGCAGCATCTTCTCGACATACTCTTCCATCCTCCCTGTGTTGGTGGACTCCGGAATACCAATTACGGGAATATTATTGCGCCGACTGTGCGCTTCTCAGTCCTCATTTTTGGAGGCAATAAGCTTGAGGAGCTTATCCATGTGGGCTAACTGCGTCGCATGTCTGGCAGTCACGTCTTCTCTGGTCGAGACGCGTCTCTCTGCTTCCTTCAGCCTATCATCATGCCCCTCTAGCTTATGGGCAATGGCGTCCATTCGTGTCGACATTCTGTCCACCTTGTCCACAATGGTGGCAAAGCCCAATCTGATCTCCTGCAGGATACTTTGTACATCAATGTCTTGCGTCTTTGCCCCTCCTGACGCCTCTTCTCCATTGTCTCCATCTCGATGCGCTGGTGAACTGCGGGGGCCTTTTTTCACGGACTCAAAAGGCAGCTTTGGCTGCCTGGCGTCTGGCTAGCCCATGGCGTCTAATGTCAGTGGATCCGCAGGGTATCTATAAGTGGCCTATCTCCTCTGATCCCCCTGCAGAGCGTCAGGACACAGCGTCATCCAGTATCCCCGAATCAGGTCAACCAATGCCGTGACGTGCGCCCAAGCACAGCGAGGGATTTACCTCCCCCACCAGCACTCTGCGACAGTCCCACCTGCGCAGCAGTCCGCTCCTGTCACCCTCTCCGTGCGGTGCCGGAGCTACAGCCGTCCTACCCGAGGCAAACCCCCTAGGAGCCCGCCACGACCAGTCTAGGCTCCGCTGACAATATTCAAGTACCAGTTCCAATGGGCAGCCGCAAACGTGAGTGTTTTACATCACACTCGCGCCACGGCGCACGGGCTGATCTGTCAGTATCTTTCCTGGCAACCTTTGGTGAGTGAAGAGGCCTTGGCCCACGCCCTGCACTGCGGCGGCACGTGGTAGGTGGCAAAGTGACTGGCAAGGTAGCTCGAGTTCAGGGAGTGTTGTGCGAGGCCACAGAGCGCGAGGTTTAGCGCATAGCGGATCCCATTCCTAGTCAGTGAGTGCAGGTAGCTCTCTATCCCCTTCACCTGGGCAGGTAAAGCGTTTCCTCTGCACACGCCTGCTTCGCTCCCCCGCAGGTGCACAGTCCCACCTCTCACTGTGCGTCACTTGCCCCGATCCTCAATCTCCTCCCGCAGGGTGGAAATGCCTACAGGCGTGCTCCGTATGCCCGGGATCGGCCGGCTGTGCCTCCAACAGCACCGCGTACACCGCCGGTGGTCCTCCAGGCCGCCTCACTGCCCCAGGGAGTCCGCTCACCTCCCGCACCAGACCGGCCGCTCTTCCTTCTCTCCCGATAGCGGCGCGGGTCGAAGCTCCCCCCCGCCGATGCCGCACCCGACAGGATCAGTCTCCAGCACAGGAGCAGTCGCGCTGGGCGCTGCCAGCAATCGTGGTGCCCCAGGCACACCCCTCCGACCGTGCCTCAGGGCCTAGCAACCTCGTGGGGAGCCGTGGGCTGTTGTGACTGCCGAAGCTGATCCAGAGCACCACACTGCTCCGCCGGCCCTCTTGGACGGAACTTCAAGCAGCTGTATCATGCAGCAAATCAGATCGATGTGGCCACGAAGCTCGTCGAGTCTGCAGCTGGGGTTCACGCAGCAGGGACCACTGTTTCGAGACGAGAAGGAGGCCAAAAAGCAGGATAAATGACAGGATTAGTGCATCGGGCTGCGGGTGCCTCACTCTAGTGAGGCCATCTTGCACGTGCGCCACCTAGCACCCCCCCCCCCCCCCCCCCCCCCTCAATGGGTGCCTGCTTCTGGTCCAGGCAAACACAAGGAGAAGATGGACCGAGCGCTGAAACTTTTCAGACACTCACCTTATGACGGATTCAACCCAGATATGTGACTGGGGGAGAGTGTGTAAAACATTTCAGCGCCCCGTCCATAATCGCCTTGTGTTTGCTTTGTTTGTCCTAAGTTGGCAGGGTATGCCCAGATATGGGCCCCCTGCTCACCTTGCCACTAGATTCAAGCTAGCCTGGCTGATGAGGGGTGTTACGCCGAAACCTGTCTCAGGATGCTTGTTTCCGATCCAAGGAAGACCAGACTTGGCAGTTCGGGCTGGACTGATCCCATGACGCACAGGGTCAAGACTGATTTGCATATAGCTCGGTCTGAACTGTGGTGGTGAAGTGAGCTAAAGAATGTTGATGGATTCAGCATAGATTTGTGACTGGGGGTGAGAGTCTGCAAAGTTTCAGCGCTCTGTCGAACATCTCCTTGTATTTGATTTTTTTGCCCTAAGTTGGCAGGGTATGCCCCGACGTGGGTCCCTTGCTCACTTTGCCACTGGATTCAAGCTAACCTGCCTAATGAAGGGTGTTACCCTGAAACTGGTCCCAGGATGCTTGTTTCCAGTCTAGGAAAGACCTGGCTTGGCAGTTCAGGCTGGACTGTTTCCATGAGGCACAGGGTCAAGACTGATTTGCATCTAGCTGGGTACCAACTGGGATGGCGAACTGAGCTAAAGAATTATGGTGGATTCAACCCAGATCTGTGACTGGGGGTGAGTGTCTGAAAAAGTTCTGCGCTCTGCCCATCATCTCCTTGTGTTTGCTCTGCTTGCTTCTGGTGTCATTGGAGTCCAGAGTGGACTCTTTTTCATGCTGTTTGCAGTTGGTGGTCGTACACCTCGGCTTTTAATGGAGTGGGGCTCTGGTAGGTCCTGGTGTCTTCAAATTTGGCTGAGAGACAGTTTTGCCCACCGGAGCTGGTGTACTGACTTTGGTACAAATTCTGCTGTGCACTTACAATATCCAAGAATGGCTCAGATATTGCAGGGTCATATCTGCTCATGCAGATATGACCACACATGGGATGTAGGGAACCCTGCCTTATGGCGTTTAGCCTGTAGAAGGGGTGACTTACCTATATCTCATGCAGTGTACGAGGGAACGGCACACAGGGATGTGTGCCATGTCAACTCTTCGGATTTCTCTGCACCAAGATAAGCAGGCTGTGATGGCAGATTGCATGGTCTTGGTGAGGGGTATCTAGTGTGGCATAATACATGCTGCAGCCCGAGGGGACCTTCCTCAGTACCCATGCCCTAGGTACTAGGGGTACCATTTACTAGGGTATTACAGGGGTGGCTGAAGTTTTGCCAGTTGTGGTACAGTTTTGTGAAAGAGATCTGGCACTTGGAACCTGGTTAGAAGGGACCCAGTGCACTTACAGTTTGAAATCACATCGAGCATCAAGCAAAAAGTAGGGGCTAACCATGTTAAAAGATGCTCTTTCCTACAACCACCACCACTGACAACACAACCCCCCTATGGAACATCTCAACTTAAAGCTCTACACAGATGACAAGAGGACCATCAGGGGCAACCTTGCATACAGACCCACAGACCAGTGCTCTAACCTTAGACTCCTAGGACTACATCTTCCCCGGAGACCTAAATTTCCAAATTGATGACCTCAATGGCAGCAACTCTGAATACCTCCTCAACAGTGTGAGCAGCCTTGGATTGACCCAGATCGTCCACAACCGTACACACAACGCAAGACACACGCTGGACCCCATTTTTACCCCTAACAACTGCGTCAAATACAGCCACGTCACAGAACTCACATAGAACAATCACTCCATTGTCCAATTCAGCATCTCCAGCATCCGCACGGCCACCCCCAAGCTGACCTGTGCCTCCTATCAGAGGTGGAACAAAATCTTAGAAACCAGCTGGACGTACGCCATCAACACCTCCAACCCCACTACTGACACCCACCTCGAATAGGAAGTGAAAAACTCCAGTGCCTAGATCACCAATTGGACCGACAACATCATCCCCATTAAGAGCAACATCCAGAGAAAATCTTCCA